>NW_026652323.1:597919-663998 GCF_009828535.3 Hylobates moloch
ATATATATATATTCCATCATATATATATGATGGAATACTCCTCAGCCATAAAAAGGAGTGAATTAATGGCATTCACAACGACCTGGATGAGGTGAAGACAATTATTCTAAGTGAAGTAACTCAAGAATGGAAAACCAAACATTGTATGTTCTCACTCAGAAGTGGGAGCTAAGCTGTAAGAATGCAAAGGTGTAAGAAAGACAGTGGACTTTGGGGACTCAGGGGGAAAGGGCAGGAAGAGGGTGAGGCATGAAATACTACAAATAGGATTCCGTGTATATCGCTCAGGTGATGCATGCATGAAAATCTCACAAATCACCACTGAAGAACTTTCTCATGCAACCAAATACCTCCGGTTCCTCAATAACCTATGGAAATTAAAAAAATAATAAAAAACAAAAGGTTAAATCATTTCTTTTTTTTTTATACTTTAAGTTCTGGGGTACATGTGGAGAATGTGCAGGTTTGTTACATAGGTATACATGTGCCATGTTGGTTTGCTGCACCTGTCAACCTATCATCTACATTAGGTATTTCTCCTAATGTTATCCCTCCCCTAAGTCCCCACCCCCTGATGTGTGATGTTCCGTGCCCTGTATCTGTGTGTTCTCATTGTTCAACTCCCACTTATGAGTGAGAACATGTGGTGTTTGGTTTTCTGTTCTTGTGTTAGTTTGCTGAGAATGATGGTTTCCAGCTTCATCCATATCCCTGCAAAGGACATGAACTCATCCTTTTTTATGGCTGCATAGTATTCCATGGATGTGCCACATTTTCTTTATCCATTCTATCATTGATGGGCATTTGGGTTAGTCCTACGTCTTTGCTATTGTGAATAGTGCCACAATAAACATTCATGTGCATTTGTGTTTATAGCAGAGTGATTTATGATCCTTTGGGTATATACCCAGTAATTGAATTGCTGGGTCAAATAGTATTTCTGGTTCTAGATCCTTGAGGAATTGCCACACTGTCTTCCACAATGGTTGAACTAATTTACACTCCCACAAACAGTGTAAACGCGTTCCTATTTCTCCACATCCTCTCTGGCGTCTGTTGTTTCCTGACTTTTTAATGATCGTCCATTCCAACTGGGGTGATATGGTATCTCATTGTGGTTTTGATTTGCATTTCTCTAATAACCAGTGATGATGAGCTTTTATTCGTATGTTTGTTGGCTGCATAAATGTGTTCTTTTCAGAAGTGTCTGTTCCTATCCTTTGCCCCCTTTTTGATGGGGTTGTTAAGTTTCTTTTCTTGTAAATTTGTTTAAGTTTCTTGTAGATTCTGGATATTAGAATGGATAGATTGCAAAAATTTTCTCCCATTCTCTAGGTTGCCTCTTTACTCTGATGATAGTTTCTTTTGCTGTGCAAAAACTCTGGTTTAATTAGATCCCATTTGTCAATTTTGGCTTTTGTTGCCATTGTTTTCGGTGTTTTAATCATGAAGTCTTTGCCCATGCCTATGTCCTGAATGGTATTGCCTAGGGTTTCTTCTAGGGTTTTTATGGTTTTAGGTCTTACGTTTATGTCTTTAATCCACCTTGAGTTAATTTTTGTATAAGGTGTAAGGAAGGGGTCCAGTTTCAGTTTTCTGCATATGGCTATCCAGTTTTCCCAACAACATTTATTAAATGAGGAATCCTTTCCCCATTGCTTCTTTTGTCAGGTGCTGATACCAAAACAGATATATAGAACAATGGAACAGAACAGAAGCCTCAGAAATAACACCACACATCTACAGTCATTTGATCTTAGAGGCTAAATCATTTCTTTAAGGTCACACAGTTATAAGTAATAAAGATACAAATCTAGCAATTCTAGATTCAAAACTCATAGTCTTAATCATAAAAGTATAATGCTTGGTAAAATTTTTTGGTGCCTTTAAAACTACCAAATAAAAACTAGAAGATATTTGGTGCTATGGTGTGAATGTTTTTGTTCCTCCAAAATTCATGTTGAAACCTAATCCTCATTGTGGCAGTATTAAGAGGTGGGCCTTTAGCAGGTGATTAGGTCACAAGGGGACCACCCCCATAAATGGGATTAGTGTCCATACGTAAGAGGCTTGAGAAAGCTTATTGTTCCTTCCATCATGTGAGGACATATCCTTTTGCCCTCCTGTCATGTGAGGACACCGTGAGAAGGCACCATCTTTGAAAGATAGAGTGAGGCCTCACCAGGCACTGAATCTGCTACCACCTTGAACAGTAAATTAAAGTTACTGCTGTAAATTTATAAATTACCTCGACTAAGGTATTTTGTTATAATAGACTGAGAGGACTGGCAATTGGATATATTCAGTATGTATTTAAGAAGTGAGGTCTGGGCTGGAGATAGAGTTTAAAATATGGAACCCTTTGCAGATAAGCGTATCAGGGAAGCTGATGGCAAGAGTATGGAAGGAACATAACCAGCTAGAAATTGGGAGGCAGAGTGCAGTACTGGAGATCATTTTTAAAAAATGAGAAAATGGCATAGCAAGTATCAACTCAGAAGTTGGGTAGGCTCAGAAGTAACAAGAGTATAAAAAATTATATCCAATGGCTTTGGAAGGCCAGAGGCCAAAAATAAACCTTTGGTAACGCCCAAAACACATCAGAAAAATGAGAAAAGAAGGAGACATAGGAACAAGAATTAATGCCAGCAATCAGCAATTGCACTACCTACACTCACGTAGTACTTTAAGTATTTTATAGTTTCTAATTCTCTTGCATTTTTTTTCTCAACTAAATGAGTATAAAATGTGAAAGGAATACAAGTATCTCCTTGTTCACTCTAGGAGCTTGTATCTGCTTCTTATTAAGGTAGTAGCCTGGTGTTCACAGTGGGAGAGAATTAAAACGCCTCTCTCTACAGCCAAAATAGTCACTAAACATGAACAGTTTTGGAAATATGCCTTTCACCATAGGAGAAATATAACATTTGAAAGCACACCGATCTATATAAGTTGCCATTGAGGAAAACCCTGGAGGTTCTTCAAGTTGTTATTGCTGCTTCTGTTTTAACCGAAATCTTGCGTTGTATTAATACAACGGTCAGAAATGGCCTTCTAGTTCACTTAACGCTATAACATGGTAATCTTTCCATATTGATCCATATAATTCAGTATCTTCTTAATAAAATCAGCACTTTCAATTCCTCCTAAAAGTCCTGTAGGAAAGCCTGCTTCATATTCTGGTTCATGCATTAAGAACAGTTAGAAGCATTCGGTTCTCAATGGACTTGCATTTGGAACATTTCAGACACTCTTTGGACTTCTCTGCCATGTTTTATTAACATTGACTCCCAGTATTATGTTAGAATAGATTTCATTTTCTCTTTATGTCAATTACATTGACTGACAGCTGCAATGAGTTTCTTAGTAACACCTAGGGGATGCTTAGGTTTCCTGCTTTACTATTCTTCCAAATATTGAGAACCTGTCACTAAAAAGTCACTTCTCTTTCTTTTCTGCTGATGAAGACCATTTTACTGTTTACCCCACATTTACTTTGCCAAATACAATAAGACTTCAGATTTTGCAACCACTGATGCCATGGATTTTTAAAGTTTTTTTTTTAGTAATAATCTTGAGTTCACAATGAGAGATAGTTAAGATTTATTCATAAGTTCTATGATGACTATTTTCTCCGTCTATATAAAGTCAAACAACTTTTGTAAGTATTGTTAATAAACGACTAATTATGGAAATGTACCAAAATTGCAGGCTATAGGCTCAGATTTGGGATTTCTGGAAACAGAATTAATCATAAATCACTGACCTATGCACATCTATAAAGATTTACCTTTATACTTGGATTGTATGCCAGGTATTTACTTTGAAAATAATTTGAGAAGTTAAACCACAAATTTGTTTCCTTGAGGCCTAAGTGTTCCAAGAAGGTATTATTCAACCTTATTCTCAAGCTCTCAGAATCTACTCATCCACCCCGATATCCATTTGCAGAGCTTATATTTATTTTTCTTTGCGGCTGAATGAGAATACCTCTAATGTTACATTCTTCTCTCCCACATGCTGCACCTTTTGTTTAACTCATATGCCTGTCATTGTGGATGAGAAACCTCACGGCTGGGCATCAAAGGAGGAAGGGATTTTCAGGAAAGGAAAAAAAGAAGTTATGGAAAGAGAAAATGCAGCAGGAGGTATTATAAAAGTAACGTTCTATCAGACATATATAGTGTTCCAGATATTGCTAAGACAAGTTGTTGTTCAATTAATGTTTTATTTCTTTCGTCTTTTCTGTTTTTCTGGTGGTACATAGCACAGCTCTGAGGATTTTGAGCTAACCAGTTACGTGAACTTTGGCAATTTACTGTAACTGATCTGCGACTCACTTCCTTTATCTGAAAGAAAGAATGGGAAAATAAGTGTAACTACCCTGTTCTTTTATAAGGAATAATATATAATATATTATATTATATTATATATTATAATATATATATAATTATATAATTATATAATATCCTATATAATATTATTATATGCAAAGTACTTAGGACAGTGCTTACACATAGCAAGCACATAATCCTCATTGCATGCAACTGACATAAAAAATTAATCAACACAGGCTATTCCAGGATAGTTTTCTTTTTTAAAAAATAAATTTTAAGTTCAGGGATACGTGGCGTGGGTTTGTTACATAGGTAAACTTGTGTCATGAATGTTTGTTTTACAGATTACTTCATAACCCAGGTATTAAGCTAAGTACCCATTACTTATTTTTCATGATCCTCTCCCTCCTCTGCTCTCCTGTATGTGTTGTTCCGTTTATGTGTCCATGTGTTGTCATCATTTGGTTCTCACTTATAAGTGAACATGCAGTACTTGGTTTTCTCTTCTTTCATTAGTTTGCTAAGGATAATGGCCTCAAACTGCAACCGCGTTCTTGCAAAGGACATGATCTTGTTAATTTTTATGGCTGCATATTGTTCTATTATAAAGACACATGCACACGTATGTTCATCGCAGTGCTATTCACAGTAGCAAAGGCACGGGATCAACCTAAATCCTCATCAGTGATAGACTGGAAAAGGAAAATGTAGTGCTTATACACCAGAATAATTTTCATTTTTCAATTCGAATTATTTTAAATTCAATTTGGCATTTTTTGACATAGGATATATAGTCCTCTAATTATAATCTGATAAGTATAAAATACAGGAGCAAACATAGTAATTATGCTAGTTCTTCATTTCTCATCTCTGCTCCTCGGATTCATTTCCCACCCTTGTAGGCTCTACTTTGTGCAAAGAGATATAGAACACTGTCGCATACACCACCTGAATTCCCTGGAAACCTGGCTCCCATTGTGCCTGGAAAATGAAAGTCACCAGCAGCAGATCACAAAAGGGAGGAGAGAGAGTTTGGGACAATCCCCTCCCCGACCCCACCGCTTCTTCTCTTCCTTAGCATTGTCTCTGGCAAGCAGAGGCAATCAAGACTACAGTCTAGCTGAGAATCACCTCTTCCATAATTCCAGTTTGGCTCCTCTGACACTATTTTCTTTCTGGTATCTTCTGCTGTTTAGGTGAAGCCAGCTTCATAGAGCTTCTATACTTACCTGTATGAAGTATTCACTTTAAATTCTCTTCCTTTAAGTCACCTGGAACACATTACATCTTTACTCTTCTATTTTAATATGGTATGACTATGTAACTGCTTTCATATTGTAGTGCCAGGACTTATAGACAAGTGATTTTTAAATCTGTGATCAAACATGTTTTCCAGTTGCTAATTACTGTTTGAAAACACACACTTGGCCTTCTTCTATTCCAATCACCGTAACTGGATAAAATGTGTTTGCAAACAAACATCCTTCAAGTAAAAGTGCTGAATTAATTATACTTATTATGATTTATCATTATGCATACAGGTCAGTCTGGCAAGAGTATAAGCCCAAGAGTGACAACTAGTCAATGTAGAGAGGGGTGTAATAAGAACAAAAATCCAGTTATAGAAATAGAAAAAAAGGATAGTCAGTGGATAGTATCTAGCAGGCATGGTATACCATGGGTATAAATCCTGAGAGAAAGGGGTATCCAGGAAACTATACATAATAATAGATGACAGGTGGGCAGAGCCTTAGAAAGGTAATAATACTGAAGATGAACAGTATTTTGCTATGTAAGGTGGTAGAAAATAGCCGAAGAGAAATTTGTCAGTAGGTCTTCAAGTTCACCCATTAGGAAGTCAAGAACTGAGATCTGGCCTCTGGACCTGGGGAGGAGGTTGTCAAATGGAAGGGAAACACCTTGGAATTTATGAAGTGTCCATATTCCAAAGAATAGGAGAAAGAGAGTGTGAGAACAATCCAGGGGCCCACTTTCCAGAACAGGAATTCAAGATTACAATGTGGCAAAAACTATGTAAAAATTGACATTTGTGTAACATGCATTAAAAAAAGTTATTTCATATTGATGTGTAAGGCAAAAAAACAGAGACATACATCATAATTATGCAGTGAACCCAATTATCAAAAAGTGAATGTTTCCAATTAACCTCCGCCAAAGTAAAAAATCAGAGCATTGCCGGCACCATAAAAAACTCCAGCTCCTCCCTAATCACTATCCTCCCTTTCAGTATTCCCACATCTAACAATATAAATTAAGATGGCCTGTTTTGGATTTTATACAAATGCATTCCTGAAATATATATTATTTTGCATGTAGCTTATTTTATCAAATATTACATTGTGATAAGAATCCATGGCATAGCATGCAGGTGCAATCCACTCCTATACAGTGCTACATAATATTCTACTATATGACTATGTAATATTCCATTATATTCCATTATATCACATTATATCATTATATGATACAGTTTCTTTATGCATTTTTAACTGTTCCATTACTGATGAACAGTTTCTACACTTTGGAGCTATTAAGAATATAATGTTTTTATAAAATCATTTTATATAAATTTTGATTTAATTATATCATGTGCACATGAATAGAATGGGTCATTTGAGACTGTGTCTCAAACAAACAAAAGCAAAAACGTATGATCCAGCAATCCCATTTTTGGGTATTTATTCAAGGTAATTTAAATCTTTTTGTCAAACAGATACATGCCCTCTCATGTTCATGGCAGCACTATTCACAATAACCAGATACAGAATCAACCTAAGTGCCTATCAATACATTAATAGATAAAGAAAATTTGGTATGTATACACAATGGAATACTATTTAACATTTTTTGAAAAAGGAAATCCTAGCATTAATAACAACATTAATAAACCCAGAAGACATGATGTTAAAGTAGAAAAAGCCAGTCACAGAAAGACAAATATTGCATGATTTCACTTATGTGTGGAAGCTAAAATAGATAATCTCATAGAGGGAGAGAGTAGCACGATGGTTATTAGAGGCTGGTAAGAGGACGGGTCATGGTGGAGAGGAATGGGGAGATGTTGGTCAAAGGGTGCAAAGTTGCAGTTAGATAAGGAAAAGTAAGTTTTTGAGATCTATTGCACAGCAGATTGAGTATAGTTAATAATTTTATACTGTATATTTTATAATTTCTTAGAATGTAAATTTCAAATGTTCTCATTGAAAACAGGTAATATTCTAACCAAAAAATATGATGTAATGTAATGAGTATGTTAATTAGCTTGACTTCATCATTCCGCAACATATACATATATCAAAAATTATAGCATAGCTCATAAATATATTCAATTGTTATTTCCCAATTTAAAAAGAAGATGAGTTTTACTGATATAAATTACACCTCAATAAGCCTGAATTAATAAAAAATATGTTGGGATAACAGTTGTAGGGACGTTTCCCTCCTCACTTATTGATGTATCTTATTTTATATGTTCAAATTATATTTTTTGTTAACCTCTTTATTGATCAATATTCCTACTAAAAGGCAAGTTCCTCAGAGACGTACCTTGTCCATTATGATATTTCTGGTGTGTAGATGAATGGTTGACACTTAGAAAATACTCTTGTGTCAAGTTTTTGCCCGAGGAATAGTTTAGAGTTAAATTTTCTATATTTAATTGATTATTATCAACAACTACAAAAATAGTAGCATTTTTTTGCTTTCAATTTTGCTTTCACTTCAGGATTAAAAGAAAAAAAATAAATGAAAAAATAAATAAAAGGAATTAGTTTTCCAGGTGGTGCCTCTTTCAGCTTCCTCTCTTCTGTCATACTGTGTTGTAAAACTGAGCCTCTAATAGAACATACCTTTCTCCTTCTATGACCAAATATATTCTAAATATATATTGTTGCAATAAAAGGTGACTTCAGGGCCGTTATGTGGACTCTCTCTTTTAAAGAAATCTGCAGTCTTTTAGAGACTTGTATTGTCAAGAATCATTTCTATCCATTGAACAGTATAGTTAATATTATCTACTCTTCAGGCTTGCAGTAAGATTAAATGAGATGGATATATAATGTACCAGGTCCAGTGATCAGCAGGAAGTATTATTCAGTAAGTCTATTACTTCAATAAATATTCAATATATATCCTCTTCTTCCAAACTCTCTTTTTGGACATAACAAAATAATACCCTTAAATATTAGAAAAGAAAATTTAGTCCTTTCTGTCTCAATTTCTTAAAAATTAGAAAAGAAGATTTTTATTTTCTTTTTGATGACTTCACTAAACACAAAGATCAATGTTATCTCTACAGCCAATGAAATCCAGGAATAATTTTCTGCGATGATTAATTGGTATTTTTAAATCTTTCATTCTTATTAATGTTTTCTGTACATATATTCTACCTCTAGACAGAGCCCACCATTCATGCTCTAAACTCCTCAAGGACAAAAGCCCTGTATTATGTGTGTTTGGATCTCAACCTTGATGCTGTGTATGTTTTAGGTTTTCCACAAACATGTTGAATTGTTGAATAAACTGTTGGAAAGCATTCAGTTATACACTCAGAAATTGATTATCAAAGGAGAAGAAGTATTTTAAAAGAAATTTGCTTCAAATTTTGGCAGTATTAATTCATATTTAAAACCATTGAGTAAGGATATTCAAGAAGTTTTTCCTTTAATCATCATAAGGTGTAAGTCCCCTTGACATGATAAACAATTATTCATGCAGTGAAGACAGGTAGACCTGTTTTGGAAAGGGCAGCCAGCTCATTTTTCTTTCTTGCCTAGTGTAGCTCTATTTTGGACTCAGGAAATGAGGAATTACTTTACAAAGAATGGGACATTCTCTAAATTCCGCTGAGCTCTATATTAAACATCCAAACCAAAGATAAAAGAAAAAAATTAGAATTAAATAAATAGAAATAAATTTATTATCTTTCTTTCACTCTTCTCAAATCTACCTCCATAATAAAAAAAGAAGTTACCCCATCACTAATTATAAGGTATAAAAATTTCGAAGGCAGTGCCTGAACACTATAATTAAACTTTATTTTCCAAATAATATTTATATTTAAAATTTTAACTGCACATTTCTGATCATAAATTTGTTTTCTGTACATCACTTTAGTAAGTTTCCTTGTGCTGTGAATACTCTGTTTTGCCCACGTATATAGTGCTTGCAGACTTTAGTTAAGGATTAAAAGAGATAGGCAGATAATGTAACTTAGCCAAGGGCTTGACAAGAGCATTATTCAGTAAATATCTGTCCTTACTCCTCAAATCTGTTCCCCTGCTCTGTTCTCCTGGATGTCCTTCCACAAATTCATATACAATCAGTGCTCATATGATTTTATATTCTATGTTTATATGTACCCACTTGAAGGACTGAATACAGTAAAGGGAGTAGATGAAACACACGTGACAATAAACCCCTGACCCACAATCTCTGCACTGACCAATCCAGAAAGCCAAACTACATCTGCAGCAGTCAAGAACAGTAAGGACTTGTCAGCTTCCCTGTTTGTAATTAAGACTAAATAGAGACAGCCAAATATATTCTTCAAACCAATCACACAGAATGTCCCACTTTTCGTTAGTCTGACTTCAGCTTCCCCATGCTAACAACTTCTAATTGGAGCATACCTGAAGCCTTCTTTCTCTTTTCCACTATAAAGCTTTCGCACTTTGCTGTCTTTGAGTATCTGCCTAACAGTGCTAATAGTCAACTTCTTTACCATAGCAAGCTGTGAATAAATAATCTGTTTATTTTCATTTTGATGATCTTCATTTCTTTTTTCTTTTTTTTTTCTTTGAGACGGAGTCTCGCTCTGTTGCCCAGGCTGGAGTGCAGTGGTGCGATCTCGGCTCACTGCAAGCTCCGCCTCCCGGGTTCACGCCATTCTCCTGCCTCAGCCTCCCAGGTAGCTGGGACTACAGGCGCCCGCCACCATGCCCGGCTAATTTTTTGTATTTTTAGTAGAGACGGGGTTTCACCGTGTTAGCCAGGATGGTCTCGATCTCCTGACCTCGTGATCGCCCACCTCGGCCTCCCAAAGTGCTGGGATTACAGGTTTGAGCCACCGCGCCCGGCCTTCATTTATTTTCATACCCTCTTCAGTTAAATTTTTTGTATTTTAACTTTGAATATTTTGATAATCATCTTAACATTTTCATCTCTCCTTTTTTACTCTTATAACATTCTTTGCCTGAAGCAAAGTTCCATTGTTATCAAATTGGTATTTCTAGTATTTAATCAAATTATGTCAGTTTCTACTAAAATGTTTTCAAATACTTCTTATTTCCTGAAAGGAAAATCCAAAGTGTTTCGTGTGACCATAGGGATCTATGATTTGGTGTTTTAGCCTCCTTTTTTTTTTTTTTTTCCGTTTCTTTTTATTCCTTGAAATTCAACAACACTGAAATACTCATAATTCCATGTTTATGCCAAGACAAGCCAGGGCCTCCATTTACTTTTCACTTGCTCAACCATTTGCTTTAAATGATTTATCTTGATTTCACACTAACTACACTAATCCATTCATTCACTCTTAGTTCAATTGTTATTACCTGTGATAAATTTGCTTATTTTCCCCCAAGGAAATCTAGACCCTATGTAGAGTTTAGAGATCTTCACAATAACAAATGACACCTAATATTGGAGAGGTGGGTTAAATACTTGCATCTTCCCTAAATTTCAAAATAATTAAAGGAAAGTTCACTTTAAAACATATTTGTATATTCCCAGAGTATGCCACTTGAGAAGTGCTTTGCAAATATCAGTGGAAATAACGCAAGCATAAAGGAATGCTCAAAAACTTGTCTAATAGTCCCAACTGCTCTTTCTTTTGATTCATTCCAAACAAGTTTAGGTTTCTTTCTTATGTGGTGAATGATACTAGAAATTGTTCCTTTTTAAGCACACAAAAATTAAAGGAAAAACAAAAACCCACATAATCTAAGTTGCTATTCAATTTGATCATAACCACATTTTCTAAATCCTGATAGGTTATCTTTAAATATAATAAAAGGAGCCAGAGAAGGTGAATCACATTTCTATACATTTTAACATACAACTTCCCAAAAGAACGTAAGGAATTTTTTTCTGCAATTAACCTGACCAATCTTTTGGGAGTTTCTAAAACTATTATACGTATTTCAAAATAATTTTCAGAGGAAATGCCTTGTACTTCATTACAATGTATTTAAAAGTGGTTAGCATGTTATGACAAAATACTCCAAAACTGTTTGAACACAAGTGTCATTAAAATTTGAAAACAGATTGTTGAGCCTTTAGAGATATAGATGAACCATCTCTTCAGATTTTGAGAAGGTTTTGATCCATTAATAAAAAGGCAAAATGTGCAAATAATAAAAAAAACTATGTACATATGTTTGCATTTCAAAACACATATTGGCATTTCACTCAAACAAAATAACATAGAAAAGAAGTTGGGCCAGATATAAGGCTGACATGCTGAATTATAAATACCTGTAAAATATCCAGGACAATCCGTCTGGAAGGCAGAGGAAAACTTCAGTTTAAAACTTGAGAAAAATGTTTTAAATAAAAATACAGAGGGTTTGTGCAGTTATAGAGGGATAGTTGAAACTTTGGATGTAGTCACCTAAAGGTAGTGTATAGAGGAGAAGAGTCATGGGCCAGCTTCTGCAGCGCAAACATTTGAGGTTACACATAGCCAGATAAAGCCTGTAAAAGAAAAAACAAAGGTAGAAAATAAGGGCTCATATTGCATCTACTAAGGGTCACTGCACAAAGCCTGACATATAATATCCTTAATACATCACCATAATGTACACTAAATATATAATGTGTACAATTTAGTGTTACTCAAAATAACTTTGAATATCAAATGTTTGAATATCAAAACTTTGAATAAGAATGCATATCAAAGAATACCTTCATTCAACAATGGATTTTTATTTCTTCTTCATTTTCCTATTTGTTCACTCAAAGAAACATTTATTGAGTGGTGAACAAGTCAGAAAACATCTTTGCCTTGTGAAACTTACAGTGGATTATGGACATTACACATGGAAAAAAGGGCATGAGTGAATTTTATATAATTATAGATGCTATGAGGGCAAAATAACTTTAAAACTAAATAGAGAGTAGAATGCTAGTGGTTGCGGGAGAGGGAGTAGCAAGAGTTTGATTCCTTGCTTTAGGTGAGGAGGTCAGAGCATCCTTTCTGGGAAACTGATGTTATGACAAAGATCTGTGTGACACAGAATCAAGTTTGTGCATATTTACAGTAAACATTCCAAGCAAAAGGAATAATTAGTGTAAAAGTCTGTTGAAGGATGAACTTGACAATTTCAAGACTAGAAAGAGATGATATGGCTGAAGCCTAATGAAGGAGAAGAGTAATAATTTAATCTGAGATCAGAGAGGTAGCAAAAAGTCAAATTGTACAGGACATTATGAACCATGGAACGTATTTGAATTTTATTTTAATTTCAGTAGAACCCTTCTGGGAAGAGTTTCAGCACAGAAGGAGAAATATTTGAAAGATTTTTGTTTTTATAAGTTATTTTTTAATAATAAAACTGGCTGCAGCTATACTGATAGTGGACAATAGAGGAAGATGAGCGCCTCTCTGAAACTCTTCTTTCAGGAGATGTGTTGTCCAGGGTGGGGATGATAACAGTAGAAATTGTAGTGGACAGCTATATTTCTAATATATGTTACATATTTGACTAAGTGTTGGAGAAACAAAAATGAGATGGATAGCCGTATACTTGAAATGTGTGTAGGCCATCTAAAAAGAAAAATACATAATGTGATGACTGCTATAATTAAAAAGAGATAACTAAATATTCTAAAAAACTCATGTTTGGAAGCTAGAAGGATAAGAGTTCAAATACGAGTTCTGAAATTTATTAGAGATGATATCTCACATGAAATATGTTTTGTTTATTTGAGATTGTCTTTTATTTATGAAAACATACAAGATTAAATATGTCTTAAGATTTCACCTCTTCTCAACTCAGCATACAGAAAACATAATCCCAATTAAAATCACAACAATCTATTTTGTAGATATTAACAAACTGATTCTAAAGTATATACAGAAAAGAAGACCCTGAACACACAATACTATACTGAAGAAGAAGAACAAAGTTAGAAGCTTATACTACCTAATTTCTATAACTCTGTAGCAATATCTATAGAAATTCAGACAGTGTGGTACTGGTAAAGAATAGATACGTAGATTAATGGAGCAAAATAGAGAAGCCATAAATAGACACACAAATTTGTCAAGTTACAAAGGAACAAAGGCAAGTCAATAGAGAATGTATAGTCATTTTAACAAATGGTTCTGAAATGATTGAACTTTCATATACAAAATAGAATAGAAAGATATGCACACAGGAGCACACGCACACACACACACACACACACACACACACACCCCTACACAGATCTTATACCTTTCACCTAAATTAACTCAAAAGAAGCATAAACCTAAGTGTAGAACATGCAACTATAAAACTTCTAGAAGAAAACGTGGAAGAAATGATGTGACTTTGGAACTGATAATGAGTTTTGATATGTAAAACTAAAACCATTAACCAAAACAAAAAGATAAGTTGCAATTTTTTTAAATTTAAAACTTCTCATCTGTAAAATATACTATTACAAAAATGAATAGTCAAGACACATAATGGAGGAATATATTTTAAAGGCAAATATTTAATAAACGTATTTGCCCAAAATATGCAAAGAACAATTAAATTGAACAAGAAAAAACAATAGGCAAAATAATATGAACAGACATTTTATCAATAAAGATGAGCCAGTGACAATAATCATATGAAAACAGGATCAAAATTATCTGTGACTAGGGAATCTCAAATTGAAACAATAAGATAACACTACACACTTAATAAGAAATACTAACTTAAAAATTATAATTCTTTTTACTGATCATGATGCAGAACAAGGACTTTCATGCATTGCTAAAGGAAGTACAAAATGCTACTTCCACTTTTTAAGAGAGACCATCAGTTTCTAATAAAATTAAATGTAGTCTTGCCTTGTTATCCTGCAATTATCCTACTAGATTTTTGTCCAGCTTATTAAAATATGTATGTTCAGACAAAAAATGCATATGAATGGTATTTATTCATAATTGACAAAAGCAGGAAGTAACCAAGATGAGACATTCTTCAATATGTGAATAGATAAACAAACTGGGGAGCATCCATACAATAGTTATTTAGCAATACGAAATAAAAAAAAATTAAGCCATGAAAATATGTGGAAGAATTTTAAATGCATACTGCTAAGTGAAATAAGACAGTCTGAGAATGCTGTATACTGCACGAGTCCAACTACATGCCATTCTGAAAAAGGAAAACAATAGTGACAGTATATTAGTTTTCTGTGGCTGCTCTAACGAATTACCACAAATTTGGCAGCTTAAAACAACAGAAATAAATTCTTTCATAGTTACAAAAGCCAGTAGTCTGAAATCAAGGTGTCAGGAGGGCTACACTCCCTCCAGAGGCACTGGAAGTCAATCCATTCTTTATATCTTCCAATATCTGGTAGATCCAAACATTCTTTGGCTGGTGACCACATCACTTCCATGTCTGCCTCAAGAATAATATTGCTTCCTTTTCTTCTCTGAGTGTCTTCTATCTGTTTGTTTCTCGTAAGAACAGGACCAGTGATTTTTCTTTAGGGTTGTAAAATTGTAATACTGGAATGGTGTACATAAAACACTATGTATGTATCAAAAATTTATAAAACTTTTTGGCACAGATATTGAACTTTAATATACAAAAATTTTGAAAACCATGTTGGAGGATAGAGAAACCTAAGATGGAGTGAAGAATGTGACAAATCAATTAAATTGCATACAAAATCAGTGAACAACCTCATTGAATGAGGTGAGAAAACTAATTCTGACCTAAGGAACTTTTGAAATGGGGAAAGTCTGCAAAACTAAAGCGACTTGAAGCTTTACATAAACGCTGTACTTTAGTTGATAAAGTTGTTTCACACAGATTACAGGTTAACAGTTCTGACCACTATACAATGTATACTGGAGTTAAGCACTTATGTAAGTGGATTGCTAATTGCGAGAGCCAGGCTTCTCACTGTTGGAGTAGGATGTTACAGATGACCAAGGGGAGGAAACTAAATTGATCCATATAATAGTATATTAGAGTTGGAGACTTTAATCTGAACTTATGTCTCCTTCATATAGGTACAGACGGTTACACATGGAAACATGTATAGATATCTTTCTGTACGCTGGTTAGTAGACAGACATATTTTTCCTTGCTGCATCAGCTGAGAGGACACAGAAATCATGACACCCTGGTAGGAATGAGAACACTACGACTCAGATTTAGGTTTCTAAATCTATTCTATAAAAAATAAACCAGAGCTCATTGGAGAAATGGCCTATTCAATGACTGGGGCAGGAAATAGACGAGATAAACCTGGAAAATCTTATACTGCCAGAAAGCAAGAACGTCCTAGAAACAGACAAACAACAATGAAACCAACCACAAAACCCTTTAAGTATGGGAAGATGTCAAAGTAGCTAGCACGGAAGTCAACTAAAAGAGCTCCTAATAACCAAATCTGAGAAGATGTAAACAACACAGTTTTGTATTGGATTATAACACAAAATATAAAATGAGCATCCTAGCACTAACATTGACATAAATAAATATTTAACATATAAGTATATATGGGAGAATAGACAAGTATCCCATAAAAAATGAATTTCAAGTTTATGTAGATACCCCAACAGCGAGAAGGTGGAACGTAAGTATCCACCATTAGCATGGGTAACAGATAGTGACTTCCTTGCAAAGAGTACAGTATGAGGAAAAGAGTGACTTTATGGTGGAGAAATCTGACAAATTGTCACCCAGGTGATCAAGGTTAACATTGACAGGGATAAGTCACGTTGATAGCATGTATTCTTGATATGATGTGACTCAAATGGCACTTTATTTCTGTGATCTTACTCCCAGTAATACATACTCCCAGTCTAGTCATGACAGAAACTTCAGATAAATGTTAACTGAGAAACATTTTGCAAAATACCTGCAAAGTACTCTTCTAAAAGTGTCAAGGTTATCAAAGTCAAAGAAATGCTGAGAAATTGTCACAACCAAAAGAAGCCTAGGGAGACGTGATACTTACGTTCAGTGTGATGTCCTGGATGGATTATGGCTGAAAAAGTACATTAAGAAAATGTGTAGAAAATCTAAATTTAACGTGGATCTTATTTGATGATTATGTATCAATATATCCTCACACTGAATAAGTGAATCATCCTCAAGAATTAAATACTATTTAATATTTCACAAAGAGTCAAGTCTCCCACTGTCGCCCTATTGCCAATATTGTCCTTTTTGATTGTAACCATTGTCTTTTGAAATCCAACATATTTCTAACAAAAGTCTTTGTAAAGGCTTTCACGTTCTCCTCCTTCAAAAATTCCGTCTTTTCTTTCTTTGCATTCTTAGGACACTCTGCTTTTAAGAACACATCATATTTGAGATGTGCAATTTTTCTGTCTGTGAGAGTGTGAGCTTTTGAACACTGAGCTTCTTAGAGTTAGAATAACACAGAAGTTAGAATATGAACATTCAATCAAATGGACGTGGGATGCCATCATAGTTATCCCATTTTCCACGGATATTATTTAAACCCTTTGTGCTTCAGGTTTCTCACTCTAAAAATAGTGCCTAATTATAAGAATATTTTGATAAACAAGTGCACTAATATGTAAAAAAATTAGGAAAAGTCCTGTTATATGGAGTAAACTATATAGGGATTTGTCATTATTATTGTTACTATTATTTAGAGTATATTATTGTTGTCATTGTTCCATTATTTACAGTAATACATATTATATATTATAGTAAGCAAGTGTTTATTGGGCATCTGTTATTTTTCTTCTCAAGTTTAATAAACACTGTGGAATTAAATGCAGCCAGTTTATTGATATTCATGAATCTGTGATGTGAATTTACAAAATAAGTTTAAAGAATTGTAAACTCCAAATCTCCTCCATATAGTAGGTTTTTCCGCCCACCCCACTAAAGCTGAAGGAATCCAGTAAACGTTTTCTCTCAGAGCATGAGTAATAGGAGAAGGACAAAGGCTGTTAAATAAACTGGAAAGGTTTCTATTATTTTAAGAAACAATATTGTTGGGGGTTTGACAAGATGCCTTTCACACAAAGAAAAAACAGTTGCCCCTTTAATAAGACAAAATGTTAATTAGCCCAGAGACCCCCCTCGACTTGAATGTGTGAGATATGGGTATGGTATTTTATACTTCAGATGCATGATAAGTTACTTCAGAATATATAAAACAAGGGGCTGGGGCAGTGGCTCATGCCTGTGGTGCCAACACTCTGGGAGGCCAAGTGAGGAGGATTGCTTGAGCCCAGAAATTCAACACCAGCCTGGGAAACATAACAATAGCTCATCTCCACCAAAACAAACAAACAAACAAAAATTAGCCCAGTGCGATGATGTGCGCCTGTGGTCCCAGATACTCTGGGACACTGAGTGGGAGGATTCTTTGAGCCTGGGAGATTGAAGCTACGTTGAGCAAGGATCATGGCACTGCACTCCAGCCTTGGGGACAGAGTGAGGTCCTGTCTCAAAAAGGAATACATAAAAGAATGAATGAATAAATAAATATAAACATACATGCACACATAAGGTTTTTAAAAATAAAACATTTAGTATCTGTTCTCTGGGTCTAAGAAATTCATAAACACAAGAATTAGAAGCATATAGAGATTTCTGTTTTTATACTAATATAGCAGGGAAATTATCACAACTTAAACATAATAAAATCTGTTTGCATTTCCTAAAATTCCTACGTCAGCCTTCACTTCAAACACTCTTATTCCCAGGGCAATATTAAAATGCCATCTTACTGAAGGTTCACAATTTATTTAAGAATTTCTTAACCTCCAAATTCACTAGCATTTTTGATATATATATATATGGATAGATAGATATAGATATATCCCAAAATATCTTTTCCGACATACCACTTTTACCTCTTATGAAGGTATGAAAGAATGTTGCGGACCAACAAGCAATCATATATCCCCAAACATGTTTTGCCCTTTTTGACTGCTATCATTTCCTAGGCACTGAAAAAAATCACACATAGCAGTTAACTTTAAGATCTTCAGAAACACAGGTATCAGGTTCCTCCCAAGCTGCCTGTCTATTTGAAAACACAGTATATTCAACCAAGAGCAATTTTTTTTGTGTGCGGCTGACTTTAACTGCTGTTCCTTTTTTCCATCAGAATTTTGTACTCTTGAAGATATATGTTGTAGTCTGAAAACCATCACCACGGTGGTTCCTGTTATGTGTAGAATGGAACTCAGGAGAAACCACTTAAAGATTTACAAAGCATTTTAGAACATTTTACCCTCTTATTAGATTTGCATGTATTCACATTGTGATTATCCCAAATGTAATTAGCCTTTTCTGTTTGCCAATTATCTGGGAAGATTTGCCAAATGCATCCTGACAGTATTCTGACAGAAACTTGCAGCAGTTACAAATTATCAGCAGTAAGTTCATTTACAACATAGTGTAATTCTATGCTACATGAAGAATGAATGCTATTTATTCATGTGATGGCAGAAACACTCTAAAGAATTTCTGTCAAAGAGAATTGGGTCATTAGTTGTTGGAATGAAAATGCCATCAGGAAGCACAATATATAAATCTCAACTAAGAAAAAATGCTTTTTTTGTCTCATCTCCATAACTTTCTACAGCTTAATGCAAAGCAAAGGAGATAATCAGCTCTTGAGAATCCATATCAATAGTAAAAAACAAGTCATCCTGATATTTCGCAAAAAGGTATATATTTTTCTTTAAAAAGTGATGTGTGTGCGGATATATAATTTTTAAATGAAGTAATTAAGTCACATGGTAAACTCACGGCGATTTTCTTTCCTTCCTATTAGAAACTGAAAAGGCTCTCCAGGCACGGTGGCTCACACCTGTAATCCCAGGACTTTGAGAAGCCAAGGAGGGAGGATCGCTTGAGCCAGGAGTTCGAGACCAGCCTGGGCAACAGGACAAACTTTGTCTCTACCAAAAATACAAAAATTAGCCAGGTGTGGTGGTGCATGCCTGTGGCCCCAGTTACACAGGAGGCTGAGGCAGGAGAATGACTGGAGTCCAAAAGGCAAAGGTTGCCCTGAGATGAAATCACAGCATTGCACTCCAGTCTGGGAAGTAAAACCTTGTATCAAAAAAAAAGAAAAAAGAAAAAAAAAGAAAAGCTGATAAAAACTCAGCTTACAGATGAGCAAATCTTTCTAAGTCTGCTGGTTATCTTTTAAAAATTTATTTGAGTGGAAAAATAATTGTTTATGTTTAAACTGTATTGTGTTTGTGCAGTTTTCTTAAGATAATTGAAAGTCAGCACTTTATTTTATGTTAAAAAACCATAGGTTTAAACAGATTGGATGACAGGAAAATTTGGCACCAATAAAAATAGACATGGTAAAAGAATGAACTGTGAATGACCAGTAAACTTATAAAAATTTGCATACTCAGCAGTAATCAAGAAAATGCAAATTAATTTAACAATAAAATGACCTTTTTACCTCTGAGAAAAAACAAGATGAAAATAAATGACTATACAGTAGATTAGTATTACCTACCTATAGATTTATCTGTCTATCTGTCTTAGCACAGGATTTGAGACAACTTAGAGGAAATGAAACTACCTAACAATAACACACATATGCACTCCTACACACACACACACACACACACACACACACACCAGCTAAAACATAAAAATGGAATAAATACCATCACCCAAATGGAAAGCAAGTTTTTAAATAGAATTATTCTATATGTATGCAAATACAATTTGCCTTTAGTGTCACTTTTTATTCTAAAAAGAACTGCTACTTGAGTGATAATTTACATGATTTTTTTAAAGGAGGCATTAGCTGAGTTTAATGTGGAAGAGATACTGAAATTCTAAGAAAATGAGAAGTATTAAAAGTTTCCAAGAGCATAATTACATAGGCAGTCTATTAATTTGAGTGCACCAAGTCAAAGGATTGATCCTTCAGTAAGGCCTCTATGCTTCACGTGGAACTGTCAAAATCAATAACCCAGGAGCATAACCAAACTTGAAAGAGAACAGCCTTCATGAATACTATAGTACGTGTTCAAATCAGTTATTTGATTAAGGTAATCAAGATTGCTAGCGCCTCTGCTCATCTACGAGAAGTTAACAGAAATATTTAATGGGGTAATCCCAAAACTTATATAATTTTAACATTTTTTCCTATTAACACATAACAGCAAAAAATTTAAGCATATAATGAGACATTATTTGTAATGAAAATCCAAAAATAGTGACATTAAAAGGAACACACATTGAACCCACATGCAAAATTATCAGTTAGAGACTTCAAATAATTCAGATTAATACTCTCAATTTTTTTAAAAAAAATATTTTATTAGAGAACAGAAAGCTCCATAAACAAATAGAAATTCTAGAACTGAAAAATATAATACTTAAAATTAAGTATTATACTTTAAGTATTAATACTTAAGTTGTTAAAGGATAGACTTACCAACAAACGAGCTACAGTTTAAGAGAATTAGGAAAGCAGAAAACATGTGAAATAAAATTATGGAAAAACATGAAATAAAAAAATGTAATTAAGCATTACATATTAGTTTGCTACAACTGTTGTAATAATAAAGTATCACAGATTGGGTGGCTTAAACAACAGATATTTTATTTTATTTTATTTTATTATTTTATTTTATTTATTTTATTTTATATTTTCTTTTTTTTGAGACGGAGTTTTGCTCTTGTTGCCCAGGCTGGAGTGCAATGGTGTGATCTTGGCTCAATGCAACCTCCGCCTGCAGGGTTCGAGCGATTCTCCTGCCTCAGCCTCCCAAGTAGCTGGGATTACAGGCGCCCACCACCATGCCCAGCTAATTTTTTGTGTTTTTAGTAGAGATGGGGTTTCACCATGTTGGCCAGGCTGGTCTTGAACTTTTGACCTCAGGTGATCCACCTGCCTCAGCCTCCACAAGTGCTGGGATTACTGACGTGAGCCACTGCGCCTGGCCCTACAACATATTTTCTTATGGTCCTGGAGGCTAGAAATCCAATCCAAGGTGTTAGCCGGGTTAATTTCTTCTGAGACTTTTTTCCTTGCCTTTTTTGCATGAATGTCTTCAAATGGCTTTTCCTCTATGCTCGTCTGTGTCCAAATTTCCTCTTCTTTTAAGGATGTGGTTCATATTCAGTTAGGGCCTACCCTAATGAACACCCATTTAAACACAAATACCTTTGTGATGACCAGATCTCCAAATATAGTCACATTCGGAAGTATTGGAGGTTGGGGCTTAAACATATAAATCTGTGGGAGACAAAATTCATCCCGTAACATTGTAAAAATAAGAGGATGGAAGATAAAAACAGAAAATAGACATGAAAAAGATATAGTCCTTATAATACCAGAAGGAGAGACGAGATATAAGAGAGAATATGAAATATTTGAAGATGAAAATAAGAGAGTTTTCTCAAAGTGGTTTAAAAGAAATCAAGCCACAAAATCTAGAAGCACTGTAATATTCACGTGAAAAATATTTTTAAAAGACATAAGTAAAATTATGATAAAAATCTTAAAATCAGACTTATAATGTCACATTATCTTTAAAGGAGTAAGTATGAGACTAAAAGGTGTGAGACACCAAAATCAATTGGATTATATCTTCAAGTTGTTGTTGGGATGGGGGGTGGCAGAAGGAAGGTCAGGTTGAAATTCCATACCAAGTAAAAAATGTTATTAAATGGTTGAGGTTAAACATTATCAGGCAAATAAAACTTACTCAGACACAAAAGATCTGCGTTAAAAGATATACTAATAAGTTTTCCTAACAGAGAAATAAATGATCCCATATGGAAGTTTGGAGGTAGAAGATAAAGACCAACAGAAGTACATATAAACATGATAAATCTAAAAGAATATTGATTGCAAAAAACAATGTAACAATTATACTGGAATTTATGTAACAGAAGGTAATAGCATGAGTTGGTAGAGAGTGAAAAATATTATTATAATGTTCTAGAGTCATTCTTTTGTTGAGAGGAGGTAAACATTTGGACTTGTATACACTCTGATGGATCAAAGATTAATGATGCAATCTCCAGGAAAGATGCTAAAATAAAAAGTAAAATAATGTATAATTATCAAGATAATAAAGACACATTATGAGATAGAGCAAGTAGTTGAATAGTATATTTAAATTTAAATGTATAACTCTCCATATTACATGTAAATAGCCAATTTTTTCCAATTGAAAGACAAAATTTTAGATTTAAAAAAAATACTGCATTCTGCTTAAAAGAGTCAACTCTAAATAAATACAAAGAAGATTAATGCATAAAGAAAATTATATTCTAAGCAAAATTAAACAACAAAATCATGGTGCTATTGCAATACAGAAAAATTAGAACAAAAAAAACTGCATGAGAAAAGGCCATTATATGCTAAAAAGTAAACACCAGAGAGATATAAAATGTAAGATTTTTGTGCATTAAAAAACCTACCCTAAAATATATAAAACATATAGTGTCAGAAATGGCCGGGCACGGTGGCTCACGCCTGTAATTCTAGCACTCAGGTGGATCTGACCTGAGGTCAGGAGTTCGAGACCAACCTGGCCAACATGGTGAAATCCAACATGGTAAAAATACAAAACTTAGCCGGGCATGGTGGCATGTGCCTGTAATCCCAACTACTCTGGAGGCTAAGGCAGGAGAATTGCTTGAACCTGGGAGGTGAAGGTTGTAGTGAGTTGAGATGGCACCACTACACTTCAGCCTGGGCTATAGAGAGAAACTCTGCCTCAAAAAAAAAAAAAAAAAAAGAAAAAGAAATACATATACCTACAATTATTTTGGGTGTATGTTTATGCACCTATCTCAGGCTGTGGTACACAATATAGACAATATTGTATTACATATTACTAACAAAATATTTTATCAACCAAATTAACAATTGCCCGTTTGATTTTTATGAGAGACTGAAGTATGTGTGTAATTTATAAGTTCTCAGGAACATTTCCATATTGATAGTATCTGCATTATACACTTTTGAGAATGTGGTTTTTGACCACTGTGGAATTGGCAAGGAATGAATGACAGAAAGCTAGAAAATATCCATGTGTTTGAAAATTAACACACATATTTATAGCTCAAGTCAAGAAAGACAACATACTAAAATTACAAATCATTTAAAGTAAGTGTTAATTAAAATGTGAAATTAACAAAAGTACAGGGTGAAGTAAAAGGATTTGAAAAATATGCTTTTTAAAAGACCAATATGAAGAATATATATTCAAAATGTATGTGACAAGCATTCACCTTAAGAAAATATTATCAAAATAGAAGAAAATTAAAAATATAAGAAAATAAATAATATTTATGTATAAGAAACTAATGAAATAGAAAACAAATAAAAAACTTACACAGCATAAATTGAACCAAGAGTTGTTTCTTTCAATTCAGGATAGTAATTAACTTTGGGGAAGAAAGAAGAAATTGTAAGGGGCAGAGGTTAAAAAAAAAGCATATTCTGATGTGCTAATAACATTCTATTTCTTTTTTTTTTTTTTTTTTGAGACGGAGTCTCACTGTCGTCCAGGCTGGAGTGCAGTGGCGCGACCCCAGCTCACTGCAAGCTCCACCTCCCAGGTTCACGCCATTCTCCTGCCTCAGCCTCCTGAGTAGCTGGGACTACAGGTGCCCACCACTATGCCCGGCTAATTTTTTGTATTTTGTTTAGTAGAGACGGGGTTTCACCTTGTTAGCCAGGATGGTCTCGATCTCCTCACCTCGTGATCCACCCACCTCGGCCTCCCAAAGTGCTGGGATTACAGGCGTGAGCCACCACGCCCGGCCAACATTCTGTTTCTTGACTAGCAGGACTGTTATGAGTATTTCCTTGGTAAAAATTAACTTGCTATAAAACTACAATCTGGGAACCTTTGAGTATGTATGTTGTACTTCAGCACTGCTTTGAAAATTACAAAGAAATAAATGTAGTAAGTATGAGTATAAAGTTTTCATTTCTATATTGTTGCCATGGCAAATTATTTAAAACGAGTTATGCTGGTCTTCTTTGACCAAGCCATTCTTGACTATAAGTTAATGAACAAATGGTAGTTGGGTACGTATGATATTCGAAGAATCATTGCAAGAGAAAAAAAACATAGAGTGACAGTGAAAAAGTAGTCTTTGTCTTTAAATATCTCAGTAGACAATACTATTACTACAAGTCATATAGAAATAATTATTTTAAATAAAGTAATCAAAATGCTCTGATAATAAAAAATAAGGAACAATAAATTACAAATTAAAGTTTTTATGAATATGTTAGAATTTAAGCTACATACTGATGTGTGATCAATATCTGCCAAAATAAAGAAGAAATGGTAGAAAAGCACTTCAGGTTAAGGCATAGGGGTAACACTGTAGTGGAAAAGTCAGAGAATGGTAAATAAACTGGTACAGCTAAAAACGTGTATGTACATCGTATATATATGATGATAAATGAGATTATGGAAGATGGTAGTAAATGATAGTTTGCTTCATGTCATCAGGAAATTTGGAAAAGAGGAGACAGAATATTATTGGCAATTCAAAGCAAATAATACTTACCAGGAGGAGGGAGTAATGTGTGTGCATGTGCGGATGTGTATTTCAAAATGAACTATGGGTGAATTATACTGGATATCCAGCAGAAGTCTACAAACAGAGCTTGGCCAATACTCTTCTCCCTAGATTCGATATAATGGTTACACTTCCAGTCAAAATTAAAAACGAAATAGAAATACCCTCTCATTAACTTGGAGGCAAAGAAATTCAATTGAAAGTATGTCAAGGAGCCTTGGTTTCCGGGAACCAGGCACAAGATCCACAGCAGTGGCCATCTCCTGAGAACACTGCCATTTGGCTTCTTCCACTACATTCCCTGCAGTATTTCTGAATGTCATAGCCCTGAACACATGCTGCTATGTTGAGGGGTTCTTCAATTTATAGGATTCTTGCATTATTTAAGTTTCTGTGAGGAAGCATCAAGTTGGTTACGCTCTGGTTATTTGCAAAAGCTATAGATTCCAGAGGGTGTGTAAAAGAAATAAACAGGGGAAACAGAATATTAACTTTAGCTTGAGTTGCCTCCTGGCATAAGAATAAACAAATATCCTTTTTGTTGTTTGACATCTATACAAATTATCTTTATACATTGCATCCCCACCTCCCTCCCCCCGCACACAGATATTCCCATTTTATATAATGCAGCTACTCCTGTTACAACTAAAAATTTTACACTCTTCCCAAGTAGACAAAATTTTTACAAGTAACTGTACACAGTCCAGGTTCAGAATTTCTGTATCATGTAAATTCCTCTTCAAATTCTATCACTGTTATTTTCTGAAAATTATAGAACAACTGCGTGGTTAATTATAAAACCACTAAAACATATAAAATACTGAAGGTGAGGGAGTGAATACAAGGAATTTATTGAAATATATAAACAGATACATGACACTTTATATCAACTTCATTATTTAGAGGCTTTTCTGAATTGGGTATCCTCAGAGACACACACACAGGCAAGTCATTAGTGGGACCCAGAGTCATGGGGGAATCTTACTCAGCTCTTCTTTCCGTCCTGTCAAAGAGTAACACTGAAATATACAGTAAAGAATTCCGCAAGTGTTCTTCAGGACTACCTGTAGAGGAGTTGCAATACCACCCCTGCATAAATCAGCTGTTGCCATCATAGCATATGGAGTCATATAAACCAAACTAGAATTAAATTTTTATTCCTCAGTTAAATTGCCCTAAAGAAATCCACGTGAGGCTATCAGTATGGGTGAAGGGAAGGCAGGAATTGGCACACTAGGAATGTGAATAACCTGGTAATGTGACTTTCTTGTACTTTAAAGAAATACCTGGGTTCAGTCTTTTATATAGCCCACATCCCTCTGCTGATGAAGTGCTACTCTGAGATCTGGATCTAATAGCTGAGTGGATTCGTTTACATCCAGTACAGGGTGAACTACCAGAAACAGCAACAACAACAACAAAAACCAAGCAGTCGCTTGATGCCCCGTGGACATGTGCTGAACCTCCAGAATGGTACCTAGCAAGCCAAGAACCTTTGTCAAAGGATAATCACAGAGTTATTTCTGGGAGAGTGCACTACCTAGCTTGAGATCCCTGGGGACCTCACCTGGGCTGTCTCTCGTGTTAGCTTACCATCAGTGAGCATAGACACATTGAGCCACGTTGACTCTAAGATTGTAAGTGCAAAGTAGAAGAGGCACAGCCTGGAAAAGCTGCCTTTCTGGCATGGAACACCATGGAAAGCTGGTTACTTCGGGGATGTCTCAGGTAATATGTTGGAGCACTCTGCTAAAAGGTGATATGCGTTCCCTCCAAACCTATCAGCAAGCTCTTTTCTTAGCAGTTGGGGATACAGAGTTACAGCATCTTGCCTTGTCCTCTCAGATGGAAAAGACTGGCATTTTCCAGGTTCTTGGCCCATCAAAAAAGTTCATTGATGTAGCAGACTCCTATATCTTCGTGTGATTTATTCTCAGCCTCTGAATACAGTTATACACTCCATGAGGACATTTCAGTCAACATAGACTCTACGCACCATGGTAGTCCTAAAAGATTTTGAAGGAACTGAAACATTCTTATCATCTACTGAAGTCATAGCATTCGTAACGTTGTAGTGGAACGCATGACTCGTGTGTCCGTGGTGATGCTGGGGTAAACAAGCCTACTGTGCTTCCAGTCCTATAAAAGTATAGCACATACAATGAACCATGAATAATACTTGATAATTGTAATAACTGTTAATTATTCATGCATTTACTGTATTATACATTTTATTGTAATTTTAGAGTGCACTTCTATGTATCTATATATCTATCTATCTATAAAATTAACTGTAAAACAGCTTCAGGCAGGTCTTCCAGGAGATATTTTAGAAGAAGGCATTTTTATAATGGAACATGACAGCTCCACAGATGTTACTGCCTCTGAAGACCTTTCAATGCGATGTGGAGGTGGTAGATAGTGATACATATTATCCCAACCCTGTGTAGGCCTAGGTTAATGTATGTGTTTGTGCATTAGTTTTTCCAAAAAAAAAAAAAAAAGAAAAGTTTAAAAAAATAGAAAAAATCTTACAGAATAAGTATTAAAATTATTTATGTACAGCATACAATGTGTTTATGTTTTAAGCTGTGCTATTACGAAAGAGTTAAAAAGTTAAAAGAGTTAAAATATTTAAATTTATAAGGAAAAAATGTAGTGGTTAAGGTGAATTTATTATCGAAGATGTTTTTGTAAATTTAGTGTATCCTAAGTGTACAGTGTTTATAAACTCTATAGTAGTGTACACCAATGTTCTAGACCTTCTCATTCACCCATCACTCACCCAGAACAACTCCCAGTCTTGCAAGCTCCATTCATGTAAGCACTCAGTATAGGTATAACATTTTAAACATTTTATACCATGACTTTACTGTACCTTTTCTATGTTTAGATACACTCATATTTACCATTGTGTTCCAGTTAATATTCAGTAGATGATTTACAGTTTGTAGCCTAGAAGCAATAGGGTATATCATATAACCCGGAAGTGTAGTAAGATATGCCATCAGGTTAAGTACACTCTATGATGTTTGTACAACAGCAGAATCACCTAATACCTTTCACAAAATGTGTCCATTAGACTTCACATCCAGTGTTGGGAATCAAATTTAAACATGAGGTTTGGAGGACAAACATCTAAACTATAGCAATTGCTTAAAGGCTAGTGGTAGCCCTGTGCAGAGGGTGAATAACCCTGAAACAAATGATAACATTTTATTTCTAGGCTTGTAGGGTAAAAGCAATCCTCTTGTGCTATTTTGTCTTACTGAAATGGAGAAAAAGCATTTGTCAGGTCAATAGCTGCTTGCCAACTGAATTGATTTGTTCCTACAATAGACCATATCTGGAAGAACAGCTGCAATGGAATGATGATATGATTAAACGTACAATATTCCATTGTGTTTCTCCAAGACAGACATAACTTTTTATCAGGCAATATAGAGTCTAATATAAAAATGGAATAAGGATCACCATTCCTAATTCTTTAACGTTTTTATGTTGATGCTAATAGCTGTGATTTACCCAGGACGTTATTTTAAAAATTATTGCCCTTTTCTCCTATAGTAGACTTAACTTGGTGCATCAGTGAGTTATTATATAAATTCTGCCAGGTATTTTTTAATTTTAATTTCACTTATTTTTTTTAAATTTTTTAAAGAGATGAGGTCTTGCTCTGTTGCCCAGGCTGCAGTGCAGTCATATAATCATAGCTCATTGCAGCCTCAAACTCCTGAGCTCAAGTGGTCCTCCCACCTCAGCTTCCCAAGTAGCTGGGACTACAGTAGTGCTCCACCATACCCATCTACATTTTAAAAAAATTTTTAGTAGAGAAGAGGTCTCACTTTTTTGCTCAGGCTGATCTCCAGCTCATGGCCTCAAGCCATCCTCCTGCTTTGGTCTTCCAAAGTGTTGGGATTATAGACATGAGTCATTATATGTGGCCCACTGCCAGGTGTTTAGGATACATGTTCAAATGACACGTTCAGTCTTACTCATCCTATCATGAGGAAAATTATGTTAGACATCCTTCAAACATTTGTCCCCTTGACCTTGACTGTTGGACCTGTGATGTTCTGGCTTTCTTAGAATTGGTATTTGCTAAGGGGTGCTGTTCAC
Organism: Hylobates moloch; assembly: GCF_009828535.3. Taxonomy (NCBI): domain Eukaryota; kingdom Metazoa; phylum Chordata; class Mammalia; order Primates; family Hylobatidae; genus Hylobates; species Hylobates moloch. Next base: position 627,144 of record NW_026652323.1, read on the forward strand.
TGCTATTTACCTTCTATTGGCAAAGTTACCAGTTGAGTTGTTTTAGGTCCCTTACGGAAGGTTAGGAGGAATTCACAGTATATAATCATGTTATTGCAGTATCATTTCTCAAAGAGTTACAGATTTTTCTTCATTTGAAAGGCATTGTTTGTTATCTGAATCCTGTCCTGAAATAAGGAAAGTTACTATCACTCTATTTTTTTGCCTCTTGGTTTTCTTTATAACAAGCATGGACCCTTTCATTAATAAATCAACCTTAGTAGGCTATTTATTTCAGTCCTGGGAATTTCATTATTTAATAATCATAACTATACCTGTGGGGCCACTTTGATTACCATGTTGGCATTGCCATATGTGACAACAACATTTAACTTTATGTAGCCTCTGGTATTCTGGACTCCTTTTCTTCCTTTCAAAAAGATTGTCAGATTTTTTTTAATGTTAATTCTTCTGTGAATTGTGGCTTACATAACCACAAAGCATTTCAGAGGGGCAATATGACAATGGAAAGAGATTTGTTTATTTAAACCAGTTATGACAATCATATTCTCCTCTTACCCAATCTCCTTTGCAGATAGACGTGGTTATGTTACTTTGATCTAGCAAATTAGTTATTTAAGGAAGTCTTTGTGTGTGTGGGGTATTTAAGGAGATATTTTTGCTGCCTAGATAAAAAGGCTAAAATGACTGATCTAATCACATTTTTTATTTCTGCCTTGAAAGCAGATGTAAAGGTAAACTAGAAAAGCCATATTATAACCATGATAAAATAAATCAGAAGGGCCACAAAAATGCTGGCCCTGTCGCTCTTCATCCTTAGAAGCAGTACCCACAAATTTTTATCTTTGAAGTTATTTCTAACTGAATAACAAGACTCTATCCCTATAGCTAGGTTGTCTCTTGCAGATAAAAACATTCCTTATATGAATACCTTCTAAAATTTCCAGCTGTGTTCCAGTCAACAGACAGCAGTAACAACTAAAGTACTTTCCACATTTAACATATAGTAAATACCTGTCAACGTCCCTAGCTACTGAATCATTTAGATTTCTACCTCTTCATTACAGCAAGAAATTTCTGTCATAGCAAGTGCATTTAGTCTGGGCTAAGGATAAGTACAGGTTTTAATCAAGTAACTGAGCACACAAATTTTCAAGCTAGTATGTTAAATCTAGACTCTATGGCACGTTTACCCAATGCCATAAATTCAGCCTACTCACTAATATACTTTTCTTCTTGGGCTAGCACCAACAGAATCCATAAAGACAAATATTTCTCAGGGTTTTTCAATATACACTAGCAAAGTTTTGTTTTTAGCCTGAGAAAAGGCCAATGGATGATGATAATCAAAGAATGAATAAATAAATACGGATAGAATGAAAACCACAGCCTTTCTGATAGAAAGAGCTATTTTCTTGAAAATACAGGCAGAGTTCAAGAAAGGAGAGGGTTGGAGAGGATGAGCCACATATTTTATGAGTAAAGTCTGCTCCAGTTTCTGACTAACCTCTGAACCACACTTGCATGATACAGATATATAACCTGATATGACGAATGTGTTGCAGTAAGTAGACAAAGATTATAATACGTATTTTTCTGCTCAAAAAGAGAAAAGGAAATATAGATCCAGTGAATAAATGAATAGAAAATCCCAATAGAAATATAGAAATGATGAATAATAATAGTAGAAATTATGGAACTGAAAAATTAATGAAACAAAAAATATTGAAAATAATATATATGACTTTAACAACAAAATGAAGGTCACAAAGGAAAGAAATTAAAGACATGTCAAGAAAATTTTGTATTTTGATGAAGAGACTAAAACGATTTGGAAAGAGTCTTAGAGTATGGAATAATATCAAAACAATGGACAGTATAACCTTTAGTTGGTAAAACATACTCATTTTTTATTGTTAGGTAACAGTTATACATAGGGTACATATGATATTTTGATAGATGAGTACAACATGTAATGATCAAATTTAGGTCAGTGGGATATCCATCACCTCAAATATTTATTATTTCTTTGTATTAGGAATATTCCAAAACTTCTCTTCTAGCTATTTTGAAATATATAATAAATATTTTTAGCTATTATCACCCTACTGTGTTGTTGAACATTAGAACTTATTCCTTCTGTCTAGCTGTATGTTTGCACCAATTAACCAACCTCTCTTCATCCCCCTCATCATCATTCTCAACCCATGATTGCCACCATTCTATACTCTACCTCCATGAGATCAACTTTTTTAGCTCCCACATATGAGTGAGAACAGCAATTTTCATCTTTCTGTACCTAGCTTATTTTACTTAACAAAATGTTCCTCAGCCTCATCTATGTTGTTACAAATGACAGAATCGTATCACTTTATAGTTGAATAATATTCTAGTTTGTATATATATACCACAGTTTCTTTAGGAAGAACATAAATTTCAAAATTAGTTAAAATAGAGAAACTTCAAGAAGGATAAACATGAAGGTAACCATTTGTAGGTATACCATTGTTGAAAGGTCAGGATAGTCTTGCTTGTGATGTAACTTATAAACTCTGATATCTCAGACTCCTAACACAGAAAAGTGTTTGTTGTTGTTGTTGCTGTTGTTGTTGCCTTGCGATAGACTGTTATGAGCATTCTCATCTTAGCATCTCATCTCTGCTGTGACCCAGAAATCCTGGGGGCATTCATCCTGCCATGCTGACATTTTGGAGTCCTTTCCCTCTCTCAACACAAACAAGAGGGAGTGCATAGAGATTTCATACACTCATTTTTAACTTTGTCAGGCAGTCAAGAAAGAACACACCTCACTTCCACTCACATGTATTGGCCATAATAAGTCATGTGCTCCAATATAACTGCAAGGGTGAGCTGGAAATGCAGAAGAGTCCACAGGACGTTTGGTAAGCCCAAAGTGTCTGCCCAGAAAGGAAATTTAACAATAAGGAAACAGTGTCAAATGCTGTAGTGAACTAATGATGAATGATAATTTCAAATTAGGTCTTAGACTATATCAGAAGCCTGCAAATTATAGATGATAGATCAAATCCAGTCTGCTTCCTATCTCTCTCTCTCTCTCTCTCTCTCTCTATATATATATATATAACTTTATTTGAATACAGCTATGGTTATTTATCAAATATTTTTTCTATTGGAGCTTTCTTGCTACAGCAGCAGAGTTTGGTTGTGGCAGAACGTGTATGATCAGTAAAGACTAACATCTTTTTTTTTTATTATTATACTTCAAGTTTTAGGGTACATGTGCACAACATGCAGGTTTGTTACATATGTATACATGTATTGTCTGGACATTTCTGAATTAGTTTCCCAACCCTTAGGTTACATGATTACAAAATTACTCATGATCTTAAACTTTCAGTGGGTAGTATAGAACCAGTGAGGGAAGAAATGATAGGAAGTTTGAGAAAGCTGATTAATAAAGTAGATACAACTTATTTTAGAATTTTGCTGGAGAAGAAAATATAAAAACATGTTTTCATAATTTGTTATTTAGGTACTTATTTACTTGTTGCTTATTTTATTTCATTTGGACAAATATTTATTTTATGAAACCTAAGAATATTGTAAGCCACAGTGCAACTCCGAAGATGCAGGTATATGATAAAATAATTGAGAAAGTGTGGCTCTGGAATAGTGAGAAGAGAATGAGATTCCAAACTCTAGTGAAAGACGTAGAACAGTCTTGTTAATGATGACAGCATTAAAGTTACCCTGAGACAAGTTTGAAAAAGAGAAAAAAAGTCACCATACAATATTTTTATAAATACTTTTATTTTTTGCTAACTACAAATTTAAGTTGATATGTATCGAAAATGTAACGCCATAGAAATTTAGAAAAGGAGAAAATGAATTTATCCCATAAGAGGATCATTCTCCCATGATTAACCGTTGATCAAAAATTGCCATCAGTTCCTCTGTATTTTTCTAGGCATGAATTAGCATACATAATTTATTATGATTTAATACAAATAGGATGAAATATGTACTTTTTTATCTGCTATCTTTACCATCACTTGTCAATTATGTATAGATCTCTCCTTTTTCAGAGTGCCAGACAGAATACCCTTTATGTAGCTATTCCAAGTTTCATTATCTCAATTCATGTGATGTGCATTAAGTTATTTGTGTTTTGTTATTATCATTATTGAAAATAATATACATGTCTATAAGTGCATGTTTTATTAATATTTCTATAGAAATGCTAGAAGTAGAATTTGAAGTAATTTAAAACAGAAAAGGAAAAAGTTGAAGGACCACATATCAAATAGCACTCATATTATCCAGTAAGAGGCAAACAATTCATCAGCTACATATAAGAGAAAACGGCTATATTCAGGGCTTGAAGAGAATGAAGACAGCCTGGAACATCTGATGCCATATGACACTAATCTTGCAACATTTTTTTAAACATTATAATATTACTTTATCTTTTACCTCTGAATACTTACACAGCTTCTGGATGTCCAATAGCTAACCATAAAGTTCATTGTGATGAAAATATGATGACTGACAGTGGAGCTAATCTTTCTGCAGTTCCACAGGCCTTCCTTTGTTATTTTATCTGGATGCCATGTTAAGTTACTAAAAACAGCTCTTTTAAAAAAAGGATAGCATTCTATGGATATGAAAGTGTCTGACTGCTTCACATTGACTTGAATGAAAAAAACATGCACTGTTCAAAAAGTATGTAGTTGGAATACGGGTAAGATGGACTAAAGTTGAAAATGAAAGTCTGGGTATTTTTTGCAGTGTTCTCAAGTCAACCTGTGTTAATTTATTTAGCCATTATGACATAATTTACTGATTGACCTTGTCAGTCTTTATAAAATAGTCTTCCAACACAGAAATTGTTCTCATAGTGAAAGAAATTAGAGAATCTCACAGGGCAAGATGGCTGACTAGACACAGCTAGCAGGAGCATCTGCCACTGAGGCACCAGGACACCGGGAAGACTGGCATACTCTGAGCACATCTTTGGAATGAAGACATTGAGAGTGAATAGAGGGAGGACACAGACACTGGGCTGAAGGGTGAAGAAGTAGGGAATGCTTTCAGCAATACCATGCACCAGGACTCGTTCCTGAATCCCAAAAACTCCTGGGGAAGGGGTGAGTTGGGCACATGGTGAGCAGCTCCCTCTTGCCATAGATCCCTGGAGTCCTGGCAACAGGAGACCCCACAGCCCCAACAGGCACTTGAGCTGGCAGGAACTGCTACTTAGAGTGGTGGTAGGAGCAGGCCTATAGCCTGTGCAGAGCCCAGAATGTTTGGTGCAGAAACATCTGCAGGGGAGCATGGCAAGGGACAGCCATCCCCAAAGGCTTGCCATCATCCTCTAGAAGACTCTAGCCTTAGGGGAACTGTTAGACCTGAACAGAGTAGGGCAGTCTACCTGTGAGATGGGACTAGTCTGACCTGAGCACCCTTCTGTTTGCTGGCCTGTCCCAGGGCCCCAGCCTGGCTGTGCCTATTTGCAGTGCAGACTTGGATGCCCAACCTGGATGCCTCCCAAGGGCCCAAATCATAGTTCCTGTACTGCCAGACTCTACATGACCATCAGACAGCTTCAACAGAGTGGCCCCTGACAACATGCGCCAACCCACCCAAATCCTCCCCACAGCACAGTCTCCCCTGTGCCACCTTGCCAGCTTGGACTTGCCCACAGCCACCCCCATTGCTTTGCCAGCATGCATTTGCATGGGCAACCTTTCCTCCCCTTCCCTGCTGGCACACGAGTGTCCATACAACACACTGTATCACTGCTGTCCACTAGAGCAAAGCTGCTCCCCCATGCCATTGCAGTACTGTGATGCCATGCTGCCATTGCCAGCCCAAACATGAAGGCGGTCACCAGTGGCCCCAATCCTCACTTTTTATTGCCACTGCCACGGGCATGGACACACAGAGGAAAACCGGTAGCCCTGTGCCCTGCCCCATGCTACTGCCACCACCACTGGCATGAATATGCACATGGAGGTCACCAGACCTGTGCCACCTGTGCCCCACCCCTGCATCAATTCTGTCATGAGTGTGACATGTGCACAGACTCCAGCAGCTTCACACCTCCCAAAATGCTGGTGCCAACACCTGCAAGGAGGCTGGCAGCCCAGGGACTGCTAGCACCCTGTCCCAGCTAATGGGCATGCACCCAACCATGCTGCTGTTTCTGCTGTCACATAAAGTGAATACATATCCCTCTGCCACCGCCTGAAAAAGTGTCTCACTGGCTGGCATCACTCTCTGGAAGGTTGTGGCCAGTGGTCTGGGAACATCTCAAACCCTCTAGTGAAGCACATTACCAACATTGAGGGGTCAGACAACAAAGCCAGAAGCCCAGTACCAGCCCCCAAGAATTAGTGCACACAACCCGGGAATGCTGAGTTGGGCCTTGCCCTCACAAAAAAAAAAATTCACTGGAAACAAATCCAATTGACTAAACTCACCTTATACCATAACCAAACCCCCAAGGACATCAAATAAGATAAAAGCAAAACAAAAAACCCATCAAAAGGACATCAGTGTCAAAAATTGAAGGAATGTCAGGCCAAACAGATGAGAAAGAACCAGCACAAGACAAGAACTCTGGAAACTCAAAAAGCCGAAATGTCTTCTTACCTCTAAACGAGTGCACTAGTTCCCCAGAAATGGTTATTAACCAAGCTGAAATGCCTGAAATTACAGAAATGGAATTCAGACTATAGATAGGGATGGAGATCAGTAGCATTAAGGAGATAGAAGAATTTCAGAGCTCAAAGAACTGCCGTCTGACATAACCTGGTCAGACGACATAAAGAAAAAAAACAGTAAAGAATAATGAACACAACCTCTGAAAATACAGATTTATGTAAAGAGACCAAATCTTTGACTCCCTGGCATTTCTGAGAGGCAGGAAAAGAAAGCAAGCTAGTTGGAAAATATATTTTAGTATATCGTTCACGAAAATTTTTCCAACCTCACTAGAGAGGCCAAAGTTCAAGTTCAGAAAGTGGAAAGAACACCTGTGAAATACTACACAAGTGGAAGATCCCCAAGACACATAGTCATTGGATTCTCCAAAGTCAAAATGAAAGAAAAAATTATTAAAAGCAACTGGAGAGAACGGGAACATTACCTATGATGCCTTCAGGCTAACAGAAGACCTTTAATCATAAACTTTAAGAGCCAGAAAAGAATGAGGGCCTGTGTTCAGCATTTTTAAAGAAAAGCATTTCCAAACATGAATTTTATATCCAGCCAAACTAAGCTTCAAAAGTTAAGAAATAAGATCCTTCACGGACAAGCAAAAGCTAAGAGAATTTATCGGCAGACTTGTCTTACAAGAGGTCCTGAAGGGAGTGCTGCATGGTACATGGAAAAGAAAGACCAATACTTGCCACTAGAAAGATACACTTAAATACATAGACCACTGGCACTATAAAGCAACCACACAAACAAGTCTGAACAATAACCAGTTAACAACATGATAACATGAACTAATCCACACATGTCAACACTAATCTTGAATGTAAATGATATAATTGCCCCAATTAAAAGGCACAGAGTAGTAAGTTGGGTAAAGAAGTAAGACACAACGGTATGCTGTGTTTGAGAGATCCATCTCATAGTCAATGACACCCACAGGCTCAAAGTAAAGAGATATGGGAAAAAAATCTATCAAGCAAAAGGAAAACAGAAAAATCTGGGGTGACTATTCTAATTTCAGACAAAACAGACTTTAATTCAATGAAGATCAAAAAAAGACAAAGGGCATTACACAATAGTAAAGGGTTAAATTCAACAAGAAAAGATAACTATCCTACATATATATGCATCCAATACAGGAGCACCCAGATTCATAAAGCAAGCTCATAGAAACCTATAAAGAGATTTAGATTACCACACCATAATATTGGGAGGCTTCAATATCCCACTGACAGACAGATCATTGAGGCAAAACATTAACAAATATATTCGGGACCTGAACATGACACTTTACCAAATGGACCTAATAAACATCTACAGAACAGTCTTCCCCATTAAAAAAAAGAGAATATACATTCTTCTAATCTGCACCTGGCACATAGTCTAAAATCGACCACACAATTGGCCATAAAACAAACCTTAGCAAATTAAAAAAAAAAAAAAACAAAGTCCTATCAACCATGCTGTCACAGTACAGCCCAATAAACATAGAAATCAATACCAAGAAAATCACTGAAAGCCACGTAACTACATGGGAATTAACCTGCTCCTGATTGATATTTGGGTAAATAATGAAATTAAGGCAGAAATCAAGAAATTATTTGAAAATTAATGAGAACAACGATCCAATATACCAGAATCTCTGGGAGCCAGCCAAGACAGTGTTGAAATGGAAATTTATAGTACTGAACACTCACATCAAAAAGTTAGAAAGATTTCAAATTAAGAACACAACATCACAACTGGATGACATAGAGAAACAAGAGTAAACCAACCTCAAAGCTCACAGAAGAAAATAAATAACCACATCAAAGGTGAACTGAAGGAAATTGAGATGCATAAAACAATGCAAAAGAGCAAAGAATCAAGAGTTGATTTTTTAAAATCGTAACAAAAAAAAGCAGATCTAAATAAAGACAGTCAAAAATGACAAAGGGGACATTACCATTTACCCCCACAGAAATACAAAAACCCCTCAGAGACTAGTAGGAATAATTCTATCCACACATGCTAGAAAATCTAAAAGTAACGTACCAATTCCTGAACATATATAACATCACAAGACTAAACCAAGTAGAAATTAAATCCCTGAGAAGACCAATAATAAGTTCCAAAATTGAATCCATAATAGAAAGCCTGCCCCCCACCCCGCCATCACCCACCCCAAAAAAAGCCAGGGCCATCAGATTCACAGCCGAATTCTATCAGATATATAAAGAAGAGCTAGTACCATTCCTACTGAAACTATTCAAAAAAATTGAGGAGGAGGGGCTCCTTCCTAACTCATTCTATCAGGTCAGCATCACCCTAACACCAAAACCTGTCAGAGACACAACAACAACAACAAAAACTGAGGCCAGTATCCTTGATAAAAGTAGACACAAACATGCTCAACACACTGCTAACAAACTGAATCCAGCAGTGCATCAAAAAGCTAATCCACCATACAAATAGGCTTTATTCCTGGGATGCAAGGTTTGTTCAATAGACACAAATCAATAAATGTGACTCATCATGTAACCAGAATTAAAATTTAAAAAACATATGATTATCTTAATAGATGCAGAAATGGCTTTTGATTAAATTCAACATCACTTCAAAAACCCTCAACAAACAAGGCATTGAATAAAATACTTCAAAATAATAAGAGCCATCTATGTCAAACCCATAGCCAACATCATACCGAATGAGCAAAATTTGGAAGCACTTCCCTTGAAAACTGGAACAAGACAAGCATGACCTGTCTCACTACTCATATTCAACATGGTAAAGGAAGTTATGGCTAGAAAAATCAGGCAGGAGAAAGAAATAAAAGGCATTCAAATAGGAAGAGACGAAGTCAAACTATTCCTGTTTGGAGATGATACAATTCTATACCTAGAAAACCCAATAGTATCTTCCCAAAACTTCTTTCATCTGATAGACTTCAGCAAAGTTTTGCCATACAAAATTAATGTACAGAAATCAGTAGCATTCCTAGACACCAACAACATCCAAGTTGAGAGCCAAATCAAGAACACAATCCCATTCACAAAAGCCATAAAAAGAACAAAGTACCTGGGAATACAGCTAACCAGGGAGGTGAAAGATCTCTACAAGGAGCACTACAAAACACTGCTGAAAGAAATAAAAGATGACACAAGCAAATGCAAAAACATTCCACACTCATGGATAGGAAGAGTCAATATCATTAAAATGACCATACTGCCCAAAGAAATCTACATATTCAATGCTATTTCTATCAAACTGCCAATAACATTCTCTACAGAATAAGAAAACTATTTTAAAATCCTTTTTTTTTTTTTTTTTTTTTTTTTTTTTTTTTTTTTTTGAAAACAGGGATGCTGTCTGTCGTCCAGGCTAGAGTGCAATGACACAATCATGGCTCACGACAGTCTTGACCACCCAGGCTCAAGTGACACTCCCACCTTAGCCTCCCAGTTAGCTGGGACTACAGGCATGGGCCACAACCCTCAACTAACTTTTGTATTTTTTAGAAGAGACTGGGTTTCATCATGTTTCCCAGGTTAGTCTCAAACTCCTGGGCTCAAGCCATCTGCTCTTCTCAGACTGCCAAAATTTGGAATTACAGGCATGAGCCACTGTGCCTGGCTTAAAATTCTTACAAAATGAAAAACAAGAACAGATAGCCAAAGTAATTGTAAGCAAAAAGACCAGAACCAGAAGCATCACATTATCCCACTTCAAACTGTACAAGGCTGCAGTAACCAGAATAACAACAGACACGTAGACTAATGGAACAGAAGAGAGAGCCCAGAAGTAAGTCAGCACACCTATAACCATTTGATCATTGACAAAGTCTACAAAAACAAGCAATGGGGAAAGAACTCCTTATTCAATAAATGCAGATGGGGTAACTGGATAGTCATACGCAGAAAATTGAAACTGGACCCCCTCACACAATATACAAAAATTAGCTCAAGAAGGATTAAAGACTTCAATGTAAAACCTAAAACTTTATAAACTCTTGAAGATAACCTAGGAAATACCATTCTGGACATAGGACTAGGCAAAGATTTTATAATGAAGATACCAAAAGCAATTGCAACAAAAACAAAAATTGACCAATGGGGCTTAATTAAACTAAACAGCTTTTGCATAGCAAAAGAAACAAGCAATAGAGTAAACAGACAACCTACAGAATGTGAGAAGATATTTGCAAACTCTGTTTCCACAAAGGTCTAATATCCATAATCTATAAGGAACTTAAAGAAATTTACAAGCAGAAAACAAACAACCGCATTAAAAATTTGGCAAAGTACATGAATAGACATTTTTCAGACGAAGACATACACGTGGCCAGCAAGCATATGAAAAAAATGTTTGACATCACTAATCATTAGAAAAATGCAGATTAACACCACAATGAGATACCATATACACCAGTCAGAACAGCTGTTATTAAAAAGTCAAAAAATAACAGATGACAAAGAGGTTGCACAAAAAATAGATGCTTATTCACTGCTGGTGAGAATGTAAATTAGTTCAGCCATTATGGAAAGCATTTTGGTGATTTCTGAAAGAACTTAATTATTCAACCCAACAATCCCATTATCAAGTATATACTCAAATGAGTATAAATAATTATATTCATATACTCATACAAAAAGACACATACACACATGTGTTCATTGCAGCACTATTCAAAATACCAAAGACATGGAATCAACCTAAATGGCTGTTGATATATTTTGGCTGTGTCCCCACCCAAATCTCATCTTGAATCATAGCTCCCATAATTCCAACATGTTGTGGGAAGGACCCAGTGGGAGATAATTGATTCATGGGGGCAGTTCCCCCATACTGTTCTCATGGTAGTGAATAAGTCTCATGAGATCTGATGGTTTTATAAGGGGTTTCCCCTGTTTCTTGGCTCTCATTCTGTCAATTGCCTGTTGCCATGTAAGATGTACCTTTCACCTTCTGCAGTGATTGTGAGGCCTCCCCAGCCATAGGGAACTGTGAGTCCATTAAACCTCTTTTTCTTTATAAATTTCCCAGTCTCAGGTATGTCTTTATCAGCAGTGTGAAAACAGACTGATCCAGCCATGAATGGTGGATAAAGAAAATGTGGTACATGTACACTATGCAATGCTATGCAGCCATTAAATAGAACAAGATGATGGCCTTTGCAGCAACATGGATGGAGCTGGAGGCCATTATCCTAAACAAATGAATGCATGAACAGAATACTAAATACCATAGGTACTCACTTCAGAGTGGGAGCTAAATATCGAGGACATATGGACACAAAGAAGGGAGCAATAGACACCAGGGGCTACTTGAGGGTAAAGGGTGGGAAAAGCATGAGGATCAAAAAACTGCCTAGTGGGTACTATGCTTATTACCTAGGTGATGAAATAATCTGTACAACAAAACCCCATGAAATTCAATTTGCCTATTCAAGAAACCTGTACATGTATGCTTGGACCTAAAATAAACATTTTAAAAATGAATATATAAAAAATAAATAAAATAGTTTCATGTTTTAATTTAGCCTAAGAGCGAGATGGGTTTAACAGTCTTTGTTTTGCGCACTTATTCAATAAGGTTACTACAATTAGTAGAGCCTACTATAATATATTCCAGGACTAAGCTAATGTGCTTAGAATATGAAGTTAAGCAAGACATAGCCCCTGTTTTAATAAACTTTCAGCCTAGTGAGAAAAAAAAAAAAAGACAAGCAGTTAAAATATGTTATTATCATAGGGGAAGTCAGGGTACCACTGGGGTTTGCAGAAAGTTAAAATAAGTCATATAAAATCAGAAATTTGAACAGTTTCTTTTTTTTTTTTTTGAAGGAAAGCGGAGATCACTGGTAGAATTGAAGGTAGTTCGGAAGAACTGAATAGCAGGATTTGGAAGGAATATTGAAAAAGGGCAATAAGCAATATATAACAAAGTAAGACCGTAAGAGATGACTTAATTCCACTTTATCATCTCATAAAGATAGTGCACATTTATCTAATTTTATATTTGCAGAAATTAAAGGATTTAAACAAATTTTAAACAAAATATTGTGAATTTTAAATTTTAAATATATCAGTATTTTTCAGAGATGATGAAAACCATCTTGTTAAATTACATTTGGCATTGATTCGCAAAGACATCAATATAATTTAGTTTTCTTTCAAAGTTCTATGCTGTTAAAACAGAGATAATTGCAAAATGAATTAAAAATCACTTGTTTGTTTTTTAAAATGTTGTTGTATAGAGAAAAACTTGCTGGCTATTTTCAAAGAGCACGTAACACAAAATCCAAAACTAATTAGGCTCAATTCACTGCCATTACCAAACCAATAGGAAAGTTACCTATAAAATGAATTAGCCTAAAGACTGTTGATTCGTATTGCTAACCCTAAGAAGCATGTTTCCTGTTTTGTATGTATTTGATCAGGTAGAAAATGAAATCTGATGCAACAAAAGACTTTGCAGCTGTATCTTTTAAATATGCAGACTGCTAAGGCTTGACTGTTGTATAAAGAGAAGCAATGTCTATAAAGATTGCTAGCACATTATGTAATAATGATAATCTGCTTTACTACCACATTTCCACCACAGTGCAATTACATTTAGACCTCTATTTAATCACATTTATCTATCTACTGTTAAACTGGGCATGACATTGTCAGCCCTGCAGAATCTTATAGCTGAATCGCAGCTTGCTTGTGGAGTTGGGGAATTGCAAAATAGGTTGAAAGCGATATTTTCTATGAATTAATGAGATACTCACATCATCTGCACTCATCATCTCCATGGAACAGGTGCAAAAATGGCAAAGGGATAATTGTTCGAAGTTTTGTTGTGCATTGTGCTAAAATTATTTTCTACAAGCAGCAACATGAAAGGCTTAAAAAGATTTTAAGAAGACATACACAGCAACGTTAAAAATTTAACTCTTGTATTTGTGCATATAAGCTAAGATTGTTTCCACTAGATTTTCATGCAAAACAATCTGGTTTTGACTGTTGGAAGAAATCAAATGTATTCAACATTTGCATGTGGTTCACCAAAAATTTACTGAGTGCCTACTGTAAGGGTATCGCTTTATTAGGCACTGGGAATACAAAAATAAATTCTTGCGAAGATTAAATTTTGGTCTGTGCTGACTGTACTCATTGTTTTTCACATTTTAAAAACAAGTTTATGTATGTATCTATTTGTTTGCTAGTTCGTATTATTCTCTCATTTAGGCTCATTTTGTTGACCATGGTGTACCTTACACTTGAAGGAAGGAAGAAAGAAAAGAGGGATGGAGGGATGAGAGGAAGAAAAAAAGGAAGGAAGGGAGTGAGTTTGGGAGAAATGGAAGAATGAAGGAAGGAGAAAGGAAAGAATGATCCCTTCAATAAAATGTTGTTAGTACTAGAATATCAATATTTCCCCAAATCCAGCAGATGCATAGGAACAACATATAGAGGTCTTGGAAAGGTGAAGAATATTTTCCTGGGGAGAAAAACTGCTGAGATTTTACACATGTAAAATATATTTATTTAGCTCCTCATATACTGCACAGTTAGGCTAGGTATAACATTCTGAATTGGAAATAGATTTTCCTTATATTTAAAAAAGTTTCATTTTTCCTACTTTTCCATATTGTTGTTAAGAAGTTTAACGTCATTATTGATTACTTCATATTTGTATATGAAATACATTTTCTTCTTGAAACATTTAGATTTTCTCGGCCAGGAAATTGTAGAATTAAAAACTTTAGGGATGGTCTACTTTCTGCTGTTGTTCCTGACTCTTAATTAATATTTTCAATCCATAATCATAGCTTCAATTCTAGAAAATATTCTTAAATTATTTATTTGATAATATCCTCCATTACATTATAGTGTAGCAGATAATAGCACAGCATCTGGAGTCACATGCCTATTTGCAGGTACAAATTCTGCCCTTAGTAGCAATGTGTTTAGGACAACTTGTCTTAACTTCTCTGTACTTAGAATTTTTCATCTGCCAAATGTAGATCATAATAATATCTGCTAGCAAAACTGGTTTTGCTTTGAATGAATTGTTTTGGTAAACCACTTAAAATAGTGTCTGCTATAAAAGGCATGCTTCGTTATAGTCTTTCAGAATAATTCCTGCCATGTCACTTACTTTTTCTTGTTTTCCATGTCTGTTTTTATTTTATTTTTGCTGTACTTTCCAAGAGATTTCCTCAACTGTATCTTCTAGCCATTTTATTGAGCTTTTCATTTATGCTATTTTCAACCTTGACTGCTTTCTATGTTCCACACCATTCTCCTAGTAGCATTCTCTACTTATTACACAAATGCAGCATCTCATCTCTCTGAAGAATTTAATAGAAGATAATTTTTTTATACTTGCACAAAGTTTAAAATAGTACAAGCTTATCAGGAAAAAGAACTGGACTTCTAATTACTACTAACTTCATATTGCTTGGCTGTACACTACTCATCTGGCAAAACCTCACTACTTCTTTTTATATTGATCTTTAGTTGAAGCAGACTGACAATTCCTATGTCCTTTGAAAATTGTGACTTACAATCCTCGTCTCTGCCTCCACGTTCATACAGTGTAATTGCGTCAGCTTCTTTTTGTGCCTGTCTGATTCCATCAGCACCATGTTTTCGGCTAACTCCTTTTTTTTTTTTTTTTTTTTTTTTTTGAGACGGAGTCTCGCTCTGTTGCCCAGGCTGGAGTGCAGTGGCGTGATCTCGGCTCACTGCAAGATCCGCCTCCTGGGTTCACTCCATTCTCCTGCCTCAGCCTCCCGAGTAGCTGGGACTATAGGCGCCCGCCACCACGCCCGGCTAATTGTGTGTGTGTGTGTGTGTGTGTGTGTGTGTAGTAGTAGAGACAGAGTTTCACTGTGTTACCCAGGATGGTCTCGATCTCCTGACCTCGTGATCCGCCTGCCTTGGCCTCCCAAAGTGCTGGGATCACAGGCATGAGCCACCGCGCCCGGCCGTTTTGGGCTAACTCCATTTTAATATCCAGATATCAAAGTTGCTATGAGAAGTACCTCTTGCCTGAATTAGGAGATGATCTTGAATACAGAAGCAGTAAATGCAAAAGAACAGGAGGAAAAGCTACCGTTTATTTTGATATTATACTTGCATGTCACCTTTAGTACTTCACGGTGGTTGTTGAACAAAGGAGCAACTTATATTTGTCTCAGTAATGAATATTAGAAACTCACATTTTATTCTAAGTACTGCTAGTTTGTTTGGACCCTGTGCTGCTCTTTGGATTTATCTCATCCAATGTAGGATAACCATTATAGAATTTTGGAACTCAGGGAGATCTTACAATTACGGAGTTCTGTACATGTGTGTTCCACATGAAGAGATGGAAATCTCAATGGTTAATGGAAGTTTTCACATTTAATTCAGTTAGTTGGTAGCAATAAAAGGGCTAAAATCTAAATGTCTTTATTCATTGTTTTCTACCTTTGCTCTATATTTTATCTGTGCGGTAAATGTTGAAGTTTGAAAAAGAATACAGGCATGGAAATAGAAAACTAAGGGTTACCTTCCAGAGAGCCTCACAGTTTAACTCTATGATGTTAAATTTATCAAGGACAAAGTCTGATTCTCCAAACTGTAGATTCAAAGACTTAACTTTCTCAACACTTTGCCAAAGTTTATATTCTATCTTTCTCAACACTTTGCCAAAGTTTATATTCTATGATGGCAGGCACATGACAAAAATTGTTATGAGACAGAATGGCATGCTAATTTTTAATATATAATGAAAAGATGGTATTTTCAGTGATGAAAATTAGGTGCTACTTATCCAGGGTTTCAAAGCATTTCTGAATAAAAAATTACAAGTTATTTCAAAAATAACCTGGCAAGTGTTGACCAGAAAAGTAGTTGCTGTTTGCATTTTTTATAAAGGGTTTTACCATTTAAGACATATCGAATATCTTCCATCTGAAAATATCCTTTATCAGTCATTTAACCCTATAAGCAGAAATAATAATTTCTGGATTATTGATTATTGTTCCCTGTTGCTTTAATACAGTATACAGAAAGATATATATGTGTATATATATATGAGTATATACACATATGTATATATATATACACACACGTATATATACACATACTTATATACACATATGTGTATATATATATGCAGGCTTTGAGAATACTGTTATAGAAAATGTTTTTTATTGGACTAAAAAAAGAAGTCATTAATCTATTGGTAGATTGTCTTTAATTTTCAAAACTCCTCTTGGAAGGATATCATACTAATAATATAGTATATAGTGATAATAATGTTTACTCATTATTTCAAGCAAAAGGCAGTGTGAATGTATAAATGTCTTACCATGTATCAGTTCTAGTGATGATAAATATTACAGTCAGTGCAAGCTATTGATATGGGGATGCGAACTTATTACATTTATATTTACATTTACTTAACCAATTATAATGAAGAATAAAGGTCTTAGCAGTACATATACAGGCAAAATTTTGTTAAAACCAAGTTCAGATTTAGAGATAGGGCACAGTTGTATTATGTCATTGCTTCAATATTTATCTTAACCTCTGTGAGTAGAAGTAAATACGAACAAGACTGCTTTCTTTTCTTGTTAATGAAGAATTCTGCAGAGCTTTACAAAATGGATGGTTTGCTTGGCTAATCGATACTTAGTGGACTCTCCTTCCTATGCCCATAATGGGTGATGGTACCAAATGCTGAAGGTCGTTTTCTGTCTAGGCACATCATTCCAACAGAAGTGCCAAGCCATTATTAAGAATGGAAATATACCAATCAGTGTGACATAATTTCCAGTTTTCCCCCAGAGCCAATAAGAGCACCAGTGCTGTTCGAGGAACAACACTGTCTTTCTGATAATCAAACCCCACCTAAGATCCTGGATATAACTAAACATTGCATGTGTAGAACAAACTCTATATAAGACAAGTATTTCGTGGATAGAAACCAAGGCAATTATTTAACGAATGGCCTAAATATTATTGTTAAAGGCAGCTCCTCTTATATTTGTGGTTTCCTAGCAGAGACTCTGACGTTTTCACATATTCTAGTTCATGTAAGAGTGTGTGTTCCTTCTTATGTGTTTTGTCTGAAACTATGATACCCTGACAATAAATGAACAATAATTTAATGATGATGGCCCTGGCTCACCTTCCACGCACACTGTCTCATTCTTTGACTAAATCCAATGTGTTATCCACAGGGCTGCCACCATGTTGTTTCTTTGTTAAATGCATATTTGACCAAATCAGTTAACTGTTTGAAATTCATTAGTGACCCTCCCCCTTTCGTCTTTCCATTACGTATAGAAGATTTCAGATAGTTTAGCATTGTGTATAGATATGATAAGCTGTTTCTTACTTATCAATCAGAAAATTTAATATGCATCTGAAGAGTGGTAATACCAATTATTTGCAGTTTACCTGGAAATACTGAGCTAACTCCTGAATGTCTTTACAAAACCTTTCCCTCTCACCTCAGGCAGTTTCCATACTTGATTATATAAATGCTAGATGCCATGCTGTTTTACTAGTGGGTCCTTCATGTCTGTTTGTCTATATATTGATCTATCCATCTATCCATCCATTCATCCATCCATCCATCCATCCAGCTATCTAACTATTGCTTTGAAAAAGATAAGGTTCTTAACCATAAAAAGGCTATATTATAGTTCTTGATTCAAAGAAAAAGTAATATAACATGGTTTAAGAAAAAACATTTTTAAAAAATTATGTGCTTTTGATCAAGCTGCTAGATACAGTATACATAAGAGATGAGAATTAAGACTTTGTACACAATATTTGAAAGTATTTGTTACACACAAAATACAAAAGTCAACATTCTATTATATTTCCTTGACTAGTTTACATAATAATTCCGTAAAGAGGTTAATTAAAAAATAATTCAACATTTTAGTATTCGTTGATCCAATGGTTTTATTTCTGGTAATCTTTAATAAAGACATAATTGCAAATGTAGATGAAGGTTTTATGCACAATACCATTTAATGTACCAAAACTAGAAATAATCTAAATTTCAACAGATGATTAAGTTATTGTGTAATAATATAATGAAATATTATTTTCTCACTGAAAAACTTAGAAGAAGTTACAACAACATTAAAATATAAATAGGATAATATTAAGGAGTTAAAATTACATATAAAGTGTAGTCTCAACTTTGCTAACAATTATATAAAAATCAATTCTAAGAAATTATATGAAACTACTAATAATGATTACATTGGATGGTGACATACATTTTTTTCCTTTTTTCTTTGTTTTTACCATTACCTATTTTGCAAATTCTCCTTTGAGTGTGCATAATGTTTACAGTTTAAAAATAAACTTTACTTAAAACAGAGGATTAAGCAGAACCAAGAGAATGTGGCAATTCTACAGCACTGCTTATAGGGTCTGAACATAATCTGTTGTAGTCTTCTAAAGATTATTCTTCCTTAAATCTTATTTAAACAGTTTTGTTGACAAACATATCAAGTAAGCTATATGGTCTAGTTATAGACTTTACATAGTTTCATTAGGTTAGAAAAAAATTAGCAGGCAAGTACTATTTGACCCAGCAATCCCATTACTGGGTATATACCTATATACCCAACAGAATATAAATCATTCTTTTACAAAGATAAATGCACACATATGTTTATTGTAGCACTATTCACAATATCAAAGATATAGAACCAACCCAAATGCCCATCAATGATAGACTGGATAAAGAAAATGTGGTACATATACATCATGGGATACTATGCAACCGTAAATAGGAATGAGATCATGTCCTTTGCAGGGACATGGATGAAGCTGGAGGCCATCATCCTCAGCAAACTACCATAGAAACAGGAAACCAAACACTGCATGTTCTCACTCATAAGTGGGAGCTGAACAAGGAGAACACATGGACATGGGGAGGGGAGCAACACACACCAGGGCCTGCTGGTAGGGGACAAGGGGAGGGAAAGCATCAGGACAAATAGCTAATGCATGTGGGGCTTAATATCTAGGTGACAGGTTGATAGGTGCAGCAAACCACCATGGCACGTGTTTACCTATGTAACAAACCTGCATGTTCTGCACATGTATCCTGGAACTGAAAGTAAAAATAGACAGATGGCATCATCTGCAAATAGTGATAGTTTTACTTTACACAATGGGAAACTTTTATTTCTTTTTCTTGCCTATTGTCCCAGGTAGACCTTCTAACACAATGTTAAATAACAGTAATGAGAGCAGACCTCCGTGTCATGTTCCTGATATTAGGATAAAAGCTTTCAGGTTTTCACAATTGAGTATGATGTTGACTGTGGATTTTTCACGGCTCCCCTTTATCGGGTTGAGAAAGTTCCCTAGTTTGTTGAGTATCTTTTTTTTATTATTGTGAAAGTACGATGGATTTTGCCAAACGCTTTTTTCTGTGTCTGTTGAGATGATCATGGGGGGCTTTTTCTTAATTCTATTAAAATGATGTATTATATTGACAAAAAAAAATTAGTCATTGATTTGGTTTGGAGATATGCAACAGCTTTCTCATTGGCAACTCATTAAAGTGAGTTAGTAAAATACCTCTCAACAAATTAAAGCATACTTTCTTCTCCTAATCTATTAGAATTTCAAACATGTGAAAAGACTTTAGCTTATCCAGCTATACATATCAAAGGAATACTTAAGTTAACTTTTATTTTTTACTTGAGGCTACTTTTCATTTGAACTTTTCAAATTTTCAAAGTAATTGAGAATTTATTGAGCATTTTCTTGTTAAATATTGAAGAGATTATGTAATTTTGATATTTCTCTGCAGAAAATATCGCATCAACATTAAGCCAACTGTTATAAAATGTTTCATTGAAAACTTAAAGGAACTTTGGCAATTTAATGCATCATAAGAAACTCTGAGTGCTTTTATTTCATCGGCTACTCATCTCTGATTATGTAACTCAGCTAAAGTTACAGTTAACAAAGGAAATAGACAATAAACAATTGACCCTAAATGATCCCTCCAAAAAAACAAATTTGCACAAGAGAAAAAATACGTATTGGGATCAAACAGTGAAGCCCAAAGCCTTTGCTTTACCATAAAAAAATACAAACATCTCCATTGAAATTATGGAATTATATAAGCCTATGTCTTTATTTAAAAGTACCTTTGACCTGTGCTTTACCTTATATTAAATTGAAAGACATGTAATAATAATAGTAACAATGACCACTTATTGGCCAATCAGTCTGTGTACATATTAAGATTTTTAAAATATTAAATTAATTATTTTATTTAATTTAAATAAACATTACTGAAACACAACATGCATATAGAAAAATACATCTCTCTTTTTTTTTTTTTTTTTTTTTTGAGACAGTCTGGCTCTGTCACCTAGACTGGAGTGAAGTGGTGCGATCTCGGCTCACTGCAACCTCTGCCTCCCGGGTTCAAGTGATTCTCCAGCCTCAGCCTCCTGAGTAGGTGGTACTATAGACACGCACCACAATGCCTGGCTAAATTTTTTTGTATTTTTAGTAGAGATGGGGTTTCATCATGTTTCTCAGGCTGGTCTCGAACTCCTGAGCTCAGGTGATCTGCTAGCTTCAGCCTCCCAAAGTGCTAGGATTACAGGTGTGAGCCACAGCGCCCAGCCTAGAAAAATACATAAATCATAAGTAAAGAACTTTTGTGATTTTTCAAAAGACGAGTCCATCCTGTGGCAATCACCAACATTAAGAAGTAGAACACGTGGGAAGGCAACATAACCATGGTCACAAAGCCAATGAACAGCAGATCTGGATCTGAAATCCAGGTCTGCCTGATTTTAAAAGCATTGCTTTTCATAATGTATCTTTGGTCGTCATAATTTAGTGTCTCCAGTTACTCTATATTTATATGATAATTTTTATTGGTTCATTCTAAATACTTCAAAATTTGAAAGGAAGAATCAAAATTACAATTAAAAACCCTACATCTTCAAAGTGACTCAGAAAAACAAGTGACAGGCTTTCTTGCCTAAAATGGGCTTCGACTACGTCAGGGTTTCTCATCTTGGCCCGACTGACCCTGGGGTGGAGAATTTTTGTCAACAGGAGACTGTTCCACTGGAGGATATTTAACACCATCCCAAGACTCTACCCACTGCATGCCAGCAGTACACACCAGCTGTGACAACCAAAAACGGTTCCAGATAATGCCAAACATCCTCCAGGAGGGAAGATTACCTTTGATTGAGAACTGTTGACCAACCGTGACAGGTTATTTTGTCTAGGATGTGCCACTTATGTCAGTTTTGTAATATGTTTCCTCTTTATTGGCTGAAACTGAAATTTATAACTCAATTTGTTTTTCAAACTTCCTCTAAATCTGGAGGACAAAAAACTTAAATTCAATAGGAACTATGCAGTGGAATCTGCACCTTCAGAAATAAGACAAAATAGACGGGAAATGGTGGCAAGTGCTTTACTGGTTTTTTTCTTCTCTGAATAAAAAAATCTATAAAACAATAAATAAGCTGCCAAGTTCAGCATAGCTTAGCCTTGTCTTTCATAATTCCCCATGGTGTACTTGGAGGAAAAGACTTTAATTCCTATTGAACTTTTGTCCAAATTTGGTAAAAAGCAATATAAATCTCTGGTCCTGTGCCATTCTCCTACTTGTCACGTCATCACTCCTTCTTTCCAGTGTGAGGAATTTAGCTATTTCCAAGAGGGTTGGAAACTGTAAGCCATGCTGCAATTCTGGAACATGTGCTATGAATGGATTTCAACAAAGTTCTAATACCTGATATCCTGACATGGGTTAAAACATTTTAACTTGGGATCAGATCAACAGCTAAATAAATCCATGTAGTTACTTGAGGATAGAAACTTGAACTTACCCACTGTTTTAATTCAAACCCTTGAAACAGTGTTTAGCACATAGTGAAACTAATAATAGCTAATATTCACTAAGTACTTTTATAACTAAAATGAATAAATATTCAAAGAATATATTTTCCATATTGATTTCCAGAAAAAATATGAATTCTCTCTCTCACGTACAGACACACTCTCTCTCTCTTTCTCTCTCCGAAAAGATTATGCTGTGCCTCCAAGATCCCTATTTAAATGAAGAACTTGCTACCCCAAACATATCTCATTGCGTTATAGAAGCAGTCAGTCAACTATGTGTTTTTTTATCATATAATACCAACATTGTGCTAGAACATTTGTAATTTTTAAAATGTATTGCAAATTAAGGGCAGAAAACTGCCCATGAAATCTAAACATGTTGGAGTATATTAGGGTAAAAAATAAAGCTTAAAATAACTATAATGTACTTTATTTGAAAGATGAAGGGAAAAATTTGTAACATTTAAAGTCACAGTCACTGCACAATGAACATAAAATTAAACAATTACCGCAATAAAAATAACTAATAAATGTATCACTTATGGTGTACATCTGCATTACTGATCACTAATAAATATTTGCTTTCGAACCATGAAGAAAGCAGAAGGGCATGGACAAATGTGTTCACCTTGGCTATACAATTTGTATTTTTTTCATTTTTTTGATGTGCTTTTTGCTGCCAAAGTAATCAACAAGTAGATTGTGTCATACCACAAGGTGAAGAAAAGTAATATATAAATTTTACTATATACAACATACTATTCCTGAATATCAAGAACTCGTGGATGTTATTTGGGTTTGTGTACAGCTTTATTCTACCATTTGCATTTCATTATATTTGCTTTTTTGTGCCTTTACCTGTACTGTTTCCTTTGCTGGAAACATGTTATACCTTCTTAAAAGGTATTATTTTCATTTAATCCATTATTGAATGTAGCCTTGGTTGGTAAATTTCCTGAGGCTATCACCTTGAATCAGATGTCTTTTCTATAAACTTCCACTGCCACCTCTATAAAAACTTAATATGGCACCCACTACACTGAATTATAATTGGTAGTTTCCTTATCTGCCCTTCTATATTTCCTGTGAATACCAGTAGGGAAGGATTCATCTTGACTCTACTACATGTTAAAGGCTTAATAAATGGATAGATAAAGAAGGAAAGAAAAGATGAATTAAATGTTAAATGCTCAGTATAAGCACACAGGCAGAGAGCAATGTGCTCCACCAAAAACCAGTGCAACATAGCTTATGTAAACAAA
This sequence comes from Hylobates moloch, assembly GCF_009828535.3. NCBI lineage: Eukaryota > Metazoa > Chordata > Mammalia > Primates > Hylobatidae > Hylobates > Hylobates moloch. The sequence continues at coordinate 650,992 of NW_026652323.1, forward strand.
GACAGATTTCCTAAATAAAAGTTTGACCTTAAAAGAAAAAAATTAATTTCAAGGAAAAAAGTAAAAGCCTTATTGCAGGAAGTTTTTTCTCTTCTAACCGTTTCATACATTTTTTCTTTATATTTAATATGCATCTTTACAGGGAGAAAATAATTGTGATTTATAAATATATGCAATACTGTATAAACAAAAATATGCCAGCATGCAATGTCATCTAAAGGCTCAACCTGGCAGAATCTCAAATGGACTTCCAAACAGAAATTTAGGCCTCTAGCTTTAAAAGTTAAGATTATACCTAAAATACATCATTCATACATCATTACCAATATCAGAACTGACCCATTAAATCCTACAGTGAAGGGGTGTCTGCACTCAGATATACACAAAGGTAATTTGACAGTTGTGCAGTAAATATTTTGCTGCAGGGACATAAAATTGCCAGTGTTTATAGGCTTGGGCATTTGATGTCACTTCTGGCTTGCTTTTCAGGGCTAACATTTTGCAGTATAAGCTGAATTGTTAACTCCTATTTTTTTCCCTAAGTTGAAGGTAGTTTTTGGGCTATACTAAATCTAACAATCTTGGCCAGACAAACTGAGAATGTTGCTGTTTTGAGCTTCTAATATTAACCCAATATATTTCCCAGTGTTTAATAAGATTAATGCCCCTGTAACCTAATTCACAACTGATGGCAGCTTTAAGCCCCCTTTTCTCCTGGTAGGGGCAGGCTTCCAAATGCTGTGGAGGCAACCCTCCGCAACGTAAATGATGCTAGGCAACTATTTCCAAATAACTACTGCCTCCTAGGGTAAGATATTCACGTTCGTTTTTCTGCCCTAATTGTAGAATTTCTCTCCTTATCTTTAATCAATTCGGGGGAAGTTTAAAAGCAATTCAGACTATACTTTTTTTTTCAGATGTATTTCAAAATCAAAGAAAATTTTCTCTATCACTTCAGAGATGGTAGAATAGAAGAGGAAAGAGGAATAATTCGTTTCTATCTGAAATTGGCCTTTCTGAGAATCAAGCATCTCTATGACCGGCTGTGATAATTTACTCTTGTGTGGATGTGCACATAAATGACAGTCATTTTTATTACAGGCCTTGAGAAAGCAGAATTCGTGTTTATTAGACATATTTAATTTAGTGTCTCATGTGGTGCTCATTGACAAGCATCCATAACACATTACCACATAGAAGGAAAACCACAGGGCACCTGAATTCAGAAAATACATGCAACATAGAGCATTCTGCATGAATTGCTATGCATTATCTGGTGAAACCCTTCAGGAGGTACTCTTTCTATTAGAGATATGATTTTAACTAGCTTAGTTCCCTCAACTCACCAAGAGGTTTGTGATGCTTTATTTTTTATTATCTCCTTTATAATTAAATAACCATTGGGTAAGATGTATTCAAACTAAACTAAAATCACTCTCATTTGGCAAGAGCCCAAGTCTTAATATTAACACATGTTTAAAGACTTTTAGTACCATGATGCACTAAATGCTCATAGAAAAATTGGCATTTTCCCCGAAAGATGAACATTGAATCTATTATTTATTACTGCATTAAATAGATGCCATATGCACACTCAGGAAAATAACATTACGCATCAACTCCAAGATACAGCGGTGCCCATATTACAGGGTGCCTTGTTTCCAGATAATAAACTTGACTTCAAGTTTCATGTTTCGGAAAGTACAAAACTTCTATTAACTATTCATCTTAAGAAATGCCTGTTGCTTTATGTGGCTTGAAGTAACACAATAATAAAGGAAAGAAGTAACAAAGGAAAAGGCAGACATCTCTGATAGTCACTTCTAGTTCTTCTCACTAAGCAGGTGGTGATAACCTTCTTTTTAATAGCCAAAGGAAATATATTCTAAAATAATGTTTTCCAACCATGGTGCGAAGCAGGAAAAATCAACTAACCCAATATTGAATTGTGGTAGCAGTTCAATACTAGACCCGTGATTTTTTACAATAAATTTTTTCTGTTTTTTTCTAATTCCTGCTGTCCAAATCTGTAAAACAGGGCCAATAATGTACTAACATCATAGAGTTATCATAAAGATTAAAAGAAATAACACTTGTAAAGTACTTAGTGCTATGCAAAGTAATTAGCATTTGGAAGAGAATAAATAATAAATGTTTAATATAAGTCTTATTATAATTATCATTTAATGACAAGTATTAAAATGTAGACCTCACCCTTTGAGAACAATTTTACTATTCACTTGAAATTTTACCTTCAAATGTGTATTTTTATTTCATTCATTAGAAGATTTATGGAGCCCTTGTTTCTTCTGGCATTTTGCCACACAAAGGATATGATCGTGGTCAAAACAGACATAATTCCTTCCCTATGGGTCTTCCAAAATAGCTGTGAGAAAGACACAATAATTATATGACTATAAATTGTAATACTTTTTAGAAAGGAAAGAAGGTGATAAAATAACTTTCAAGAAGATCTAATGTAAGATACTATTGCCAGTTAAAATACAGACAAGTCATGCAATATTTAAGAAATTCTTAGGCCGGGCGCAGTGGCTCACGCTTGTAATCCCAGCACTTTGGGAGGCCGAGGCGGGCGGATCACCAGGTCAGGAGATCGAGACCACGGTGAAACCCCGTCTCTACTAAAAATACAAAAAAATTAGCCGGGCGTGGTGGCGGGCGCCTGTAGTCCCAGCTACTCGGAGAGGCTGAGGCAGGAGAATTGCTTGAACCTGGGAGGCGGAGCTTGCAGTGAGCTGAGATTGCGCCACCGCACTCCAGCCTGGGCCACAGAGCGAGACTCCATCTCAAAAAAAAAAAAAAAAAAAAGAAATTCTTGTGCTAAAAATATGTGTTGTTTGTTTGAAATTCTTAGTTGACCAGTCAGCCTGTTTTGTTAATGAAATCTGGTGACGCTAATCTGAGTAAAGACTTCCTCTAGAGGAATTAGCTAGAGTTGAGAATTTAAAAATGAATAGGCATTGGCAAGGTGAAGAGGAAGCAGGATTATGGAGCTTTGCTAAGTCAAGAGAGGACAGCATTTACAAATGTCCTAAGTTGGGAAGCAACATTAGTGCCTTTTAAAAACTAAAAGTACAGTATGGCTGGAGCTCAAAGTGTGAGAGAAATCGTGTTTCATATAACTGGAAAGTAGGTAGGTCTAGATAAGCAAGGATCTTGATCCACATTTTGATTGACTAGAAGTCACTGACAGGCTTTAGGCAGAAGAGTAGCATCAGATTTGCATTTTAACCACAGGCACCTTTCCAACCTCAGTTAAAGTGCATGACTCTCTTGGCAAAGCCGCCCCAGCATGTACCTACTGATGAGTCAAATCCCCAAGGAAAGTCAAGGAGAAAATACCAAATATATGAACATAAACAGCCACATGGAAAAGGCAAGCATGTTGATGTGCTGTAATGGGTGTGTAAATGCTGAGTTCTACAGGTGAAAGAAGTGTCAGAGATGAGTACTATGGGCAAGTCCGAGATGGCGGTGGCTAAATATTGATGGTTATATTCAATTGTTATTTTTACCAGGATAATTACCATGTAAAAAGAAATGTATGTTGGAAAGATGTTTGATACATATAATCAAATCCCTAGAAGGTGATCCTTGATATCAAATATTGTGAAAATTAAGTAGGTATATTTTGCCCTATTATAATTTATGAAGGACACTTTGTTTTACTATTGAATACCCGGTAATAATTAACATGAAGTATTAGAAAGAGGTTAGATTTTTCAAAAGACACTGTCCTGAGTTTAAATTTTGGCTCTGCCGGTTTTTACCCCTATGATCTAAGGAATTGCTTAGCCTACCTGAGCTGAATCTCCTGTTATGACATAAGAATTATTCCTGCCTTTTCTCCTTTCCTCCCCTTGCCCAGCTAACTGGATTTTGGAAAGCTGTCAGTGAATCATACTGTTCTTGGGATTCTACTGTATAACAAAGACGCTATGATAGCTACTCATATTATTCAATTGATACTCATTTCTGTTTTAAAAAGTGTAGTTAGAATATGAAGGTGGAAGGTTGTTTAGATAGAATTCTCAAATAATATAAATGTCTGGGAGTTAGAGAAAAGAACAATTTTGAACATAGCTTTAGATAGTTCACTTTATTTGAAAGACAAATAAAAAAATTATAGTCATTCCATGATGATTACATGAAGTTGTTAAACTTAAACACCAAGGAAAATAATTAACATACATATCACAATACTATACTACATTTTTATGCATCACTAATAAAGATTTGCTTCCGAATCTATGTAGAAGACTGTGTAGCAGCATTAATAAACACTGTCCATCTCCCCATTTGACATTTAAAGTGAATTTTCAGTTTTACAATATGATGTGTCGTTAAACATGTATCTTTATTATTCTCTTCTCAGTACGTAGGCAATAACAGATGCTCTGTAAATATTTAAGTTAATGAATGAGTGGATTAATTTTAGACATTTGTGATTAAAAGCATAACAACCACATAATACAATGATTAAACACCTAAAGCCCACAAAACACATAACAGTTTTAATGTTTCCTAACTGAATCCTTTGTTCAAGCCAGTAAGATTTGTTCACAGTATCTGACACTCCTACATTTGATCACATTACTACTTAGCTCATGCTAGAACTTGAAGTATAATAATAAAAAAAAACTATCTTCCTTTTCTAAGCCTTATCCAACCTTCAACTCTGTTAAAGTAACTTTCTTTTTATTAATCATTCACTATTAATTCAAGCCCAGTGAGTGTCCTATCCTTACGAACCATACAACCAAATGCCTCTCCCATCCATTTGGCAGGAACATTGTGGCAACATGTTGAGCCTCATCTTGAATTGGTCTTCACACCTTTGTGACAGGAAGGATGCAGCACATGCACGTTAGCTTGTGTGCTCACTTAGGTAATTTGGGCAAATTTCAAGTGTTGGTATTTGCAGAAAAGACCAATGTCCTGTGAAAAATAATGAAATGGAAAAATAAAATGAAATGCACACGTTAGAGCCAAAATCCTTGATTGTAAGGTTCTTAAATCAAACGTGAGATGACGGTTGGAGAATAAATACCCTACTTTCCTTTTGCAGACAGTGCTTTCATTTTGATAAGAATGTGAGATACTTTGACTCAGTTCAAATACACTAGCCACTGCACAAATTACCACACAATTCAGTTGTCACTCAGCATAAGTGACAGCAGAAGGAATAGACATCTGAGAAAGTTAAAGAGAAAGTCACATAAAGGAAACAAATATGACATCGCCAGTAATTAAGAAAAAAAGATTCCTTTCTTAGATACCTATCAGGGGAGTTAAAAAATCTGTGATATTGGCTCCCTTCTGAGTCAGCAATAGAAACACTGGGACTAATCAGAATAGAGTATCATTACAATTACCGTATCAAGAGTGATGATTATTTCGAGGCTATTATTAAACCATCAGCATGATGACACAGATGGCTCATGGTCAGTCCACAGCTTTGGGGGTAACATCACAAGAACCATACAGAGGTCCAAAGATGGTGGACTAGACCATTAATAGCTGCAGATAATGTTAACAGTCATCTCAACCACATGTGCACCACTAAGGGATGCTCCAGAAAAGGATGGCAATTGAGGGATAAGAGTTTCTTCAGTATTACACTTACTGTAACTCAGAGGTAGATTCCAATATTATTCTAATCCTCCTTATTTAGCCTCCTCTTCATTTAACCATTGAGTAGAAATTAGATATGGTTTTATATTTTATTCTCTGAGATTATAATGTTTTTGTTGGGGGATGGGGGAATATAAGAATTATATTTTATCTTAATGCAAACCTTTAAAGTTTTTATGGAAATTTTGTATTCAAAATAACCTATCCATTGCCTCTGCTTTTTCCTTTAAATAAGATAATATACTTTATTCATCTTAAACAAAGGAAATACCAAATAAATATTTGTTCATTTCCCTGGAGATATTTCACATTTTATATGTTCTTAATATTAATTTTGATGAAAAATCTTAGTTGCATTTACTTTTATATATAACACAGTAAATATATGTGTGTTGAAGATAGATAGAACTAATAATGGCTAATCAAACTTATGGAAGCAAGGATTAGTCTATTGTTAACAGCACACAGAGCAGAGATATCCTGCTGGGATTAAATGAAAATAAGAAGGCTCTCTTGTGAAGTTATTCAACCTATCATGTATAGCTGTACTTATTATTTTCAGTTTTGTACAGCAGAGAAATAGAATGTAATCAGTGATTTCAATTTAATGTGATAAGCCACATATCATATTCTGAAAAGTATCTATTTGTGATTGTGCAATGCCATAATATAGAATCTCACCTCTGGACATATTCTGGGTGAAAAGGGATAACTAAATTAGTATGTTCCAAGATATATACATAGTTAAAATATAAATTTTTTCTTACATGCTACTAACAGAAGTGAGTTGTAAAACACAAACTTTATCATAAAATTTTCTTGGAGAAACATTGATTGCCCCTAACTTCATACAAGATAAGATAAAGTCTAAACTTTGTCATTGGAGTTATAAGCCAGTAGCTGTCTGGCCTTGATCTATCCAATTAGCCTTAACACTTTCAGTCCTTCTCTTTATCACAATATCAGCACTTCTTAAAATTTCTTTGATTTCTGAACCCTTTTACAAATCTGATGAAACATATGGATCTGTTCCACAGGGGGTACTTACTTATTCAGACTTAGTTATAATACCATATTTACAATGCAACTTTATGACTCCCACAGGCGTAATTCACTCTCATGGCTTAATATGTACATGTATTGCATTACACAAGAAAATCACCAGAATTACAGTGGTTCACGTGACTTTGAGTACTCTGAGTCAGGAATATTGTCTTATTTATCTTTAAATTCTTAATTTGCACAGAATTCAAGATGTAGTAGTCCCTAAACACTGTTAGCTAAAGCAAAGAATAATCCCTGTTGGCTTTACTTGAGTTATTTACAAAACGGTAGGTTCCAAAAAGAAATGCAAGTGAATGAAGATAATAGGCAATCCCTCATGGTACATAGATCCATGTCATTAATAAAAAAACAGTTATTTTAAACAATAAATAATATAAATACATTACACACAAATATATATATATATTCATTTCTGTATTTATCATCTATCAATCTATAGTGAATTTTCCAAATGTAAAATGTAAACAGAAAAGATTAATATTTTCATTTCAGCCTCCTTTGTGGGGATATTTAGCTGCTTGACAAAAGCATGACCACTGGTGTCAACAGGCACACATTTTGAGGCTCAATCTCTGTGTGATCCCAAGTCAGTTTCTGAGTTGATTAGAGTTTTAGTCCATTTAGATGTAAGTTGGGAATGATGATGATGATAATGACAATAATAATCTTTCCTATATACAAGAGTGAATTAATTTTGATGATAAAATATGCCATGCAAAATAACTCTAAGTTATTTTCAAATGCTAGCTATCGTTAAGTTGCAGTGGTTATGAAACAACGTACCCACTCTTCTGAAGAAAAGTTACTAAGCAGAAAAAAAATAACTTGTAGGACCTGACTGTGTTAGAGAGAAAATGTTTACATGTGGCTAAGAGAAAAAGAGATAGGTTATGTCAAACTTTAATTTGCGTAAGTTTTGAAAAAAAGATCAAGGAAAGAAAAATCCAAATCTTCACTGTTCTATGTGGAAATAGATGTAGCTAATATTTTAAAGTCTTATTCTGCAGCTAAAAATTTGGTGAGTGTCTGATTGTTCTAGTACATTTCAGTTCAGTATATTTGTGTTTTTTAAGAATGAGGGTGGAGGCACAAAGGAGAGATTAAATAATTATTGCTTTTATAAAAGTAAACTTTCTAGTTTATTCTATAGTGTTGTTTTAGTCATTCACAACCAAGGGGCTAATTTTAAATATAATAAAACACAGTTTTAGTGGTTTTTATTATTTTTAAAATTAATTATGTAAGAGAACCTGCCACGAATATGTTAAGCTAAAAAGTGAGTAATAGGTGAGGTCATTTCGAAAATATTCAGGGGTGAGTTTCTATGTGTTCAGTATAGGTTAACATAGTTTGTATTAGCTACTACTGCATAGGTTAACATAGTTTGTATTAGCTACTACTGCATACGAGTTAGTGTTCATGAGGTCAACAGAGTTATATAACTCTAGGATATATATTACTCCTATTTTGTAGATGAGAATATGGAGGCTCAGCTAATTTGAGTAACTTATCAATAGAAACACAACTCTTGAGTAGAAGCATTGGGATTTCAGCTTAGATCTGACTGGCACTGGCAAGAGTACTCATTCTGTTCTGTCCATGCCATCTCAAAAGTCTCAGCCTGCTGTAATACAAACCGCTGTTCCTTAACCCACTTACTTTCTTCCCTATAAAGAAATTAGCTCACTCCTATGAACAGAGACTAGCAAAAGGAGTGGATAGAAGAGGCAAAGCAGCAGTTTTCAGAGTGTTCAGATAGCGAGAAACTCAAAAGGGTTTGAGATGTCAAAACCCAGCCACTGCCTGCAGCAGGGATTAGGTAAGGTTTGCTGCTGATTAACAAGAAAGTCAAAAGTCCATCTGGAAACCCTGGAGGTGTGAACACCAAGGGAAATGCTTCAGCGACCTGCAGGGGATGTGTTATATTTGCCTTCTTGACTCAGGAACTCACCAATTCTGTGAAAATGTCAACTGGTCTTCTTACCTGATTTGAGTAATATCTCTCAAGAAGATAAAAATGTCCAGAGACGGTATGCATAAACCATGCAAGACAAAAAGATAGAAATAATTTATTTTCCTGAGGAGGCAGAGGCAAATTCAAATACTTCATGAGCAGGCAATTTTTAAAAAGTGAAAAGAACCAAAAGAAAAGAAGAAATAATCTATTCCTATGGAATAATATAGAAATTTGATATTGAAGATATTTTCTCAGTTGATACATTCTTATTGTACAGAGTCAAGATGAAAGCAGCATATAGCCTGATCATATAAACCATAAATACACGGATGCTTTTGTATTATGAATATAGAAGCACACATGGACATAAATATCTAGAAGGAGAGTTATTAACCTGTACTCATGGTTGTTTGAGTGCAATGGGATCACGTGCACTTTTTTTCTCTCTCATTGCAATATTGCATCTTCACTATTTTCTACAATTAAAATGGAATACTTGTAACACAAGTATGTACCTTTTCCCGGAAAAGATTCCACAGCTTTCTGCAACATACAGAAAATACACAAGAATTATGAGGTTTAAGGAAATGTGTTACATATAGGAAATGTATTACACATACAAAGATGTGTAGGAATCCCCTTAGAAGAAAGAGACATAATTAGTATTGGTTATAGTGATACAGAGCCTAATGAGGGCATGTGCTTTTGTTCTGGAATGCTCTGTTCTTAGTTGTCCCAATTTTTAATCTTCTCTATCATATACTTTACTTCGAACATGTGTGTAATGAACATTTTCTTTTTGCCCCCAACCCCCACTGTCTTGAATTACCCAGTGCTGAATTGCTCTCCAGGTTTTAATAATCCTTTCACAAGAAGCCTTTCTGAGTAGAAGAGTATGCATTTAACAGAGCATCCTGCCACTAGGACATAGACATAAAGCCCAGGTTTGGACAATCAGATGTGTTCATCCTAGTAATCCTAGCATGGGTTTTGCTGGAAGGTGGCCAAAGCAACACACTGAGCTTCCATGGGTAGCAGTGCCAGAGCATGACAACAGAATCAAGTCCATGGAAGTGGTACAAGCACTGTGGTCCACTGCTCTGTGGGCATGACTGTAGTACCTTCCCTCAAACTGCTTTGTGGCGGTGAAGCTTTCTTCTTAATTTTGTAACATACCAACTATCATTTTAATAAATCCATTTGATTCTTTGAGAATCAGCCAAAGTCAGTTTCTGTTGTGTCTGTTTAAAAAGTCTTGACTGATACAAAGTGTAAAGAAATTATGGACAGGAGAAAATAAAATAAAATAACTTCCTGAAATGTATACTTTATTATTTTGAAGTTTGGAATAGAAATTTAAGGATCTTGGGACACAGGTGGTGTTTTATGACTTTTTCCAGTGAAATGTTGTGACTTTGGAAAAGAAAGGAGGAAATCGAATGTAAATTGAATGTAAACACCTAGAGCACACAGATGGTGTTGAAAAACTGAATTTGGTTTACTGGACCATAGTTTATGATATTATTACAGCAGTTTTTGGCAAAAGGTTGGTATACACCTCACCAGAGCTGGTAGAAATGTTTTCATGGCATTGCTAAAATATATGGAGGCTTTAAGTTTTATAATGAAAAAGAAAATGCCCTAATCAAATGATATATTATTTATTATGGATAACATTTATTATGAATAGATGTTCATTCATAAAATATGCATTTAGTGCTTTCTTTGTGTCAGGTATTATGTTGCTGAAAAGAGAAAACAGAGCAATCTCTTCTTTCAAGAAATGTCTCTTTTATACTCTCCAAGCTGCTCTTTATCCCTCTATAATAATACTTTGTTCATTTGTTTGCATCCTATCATTTGTGAATTCCTTGGAGAAATGAAACTTATCTTCTATTTCTTTATGTTTCTACCACATAACACAGTCTCTCATACATAATTGGCTTTCAAGAACTGAATACTGAATGAATAAATGAATGTGTGAATAAATGAATAGAAGAAATGACATTACCAATGAGCGGGCTAAGCAATTACCCTCAGTGAGTGTTTGATGTACATTCTAGTAAACTTGCTTATCACTGACATGAGGGAACACGGGAGGCATGTGTATCAAATTCACAGATGCTGCGTAGGTATACGGAATACTTAAAACATATGGTGCCAGTCAGAGATCTCAGCATTTATCATCTAGTGCTAATTTAAGCAACTATTTCAAAGAACTTAGAATAAAGTGCTTCATTGTGTTTTTCATTTTTTTTTTGAAATTTCAAGTTTTATTTTAGATACAGGGGTACATGTGCAGGTTTGTTACGTGGGACTATTATGTGATACTGAGGTTTGGAGTATGAATCCTATCACCTAGGTAGTGAGCGTAGTACCTAATAGGTAGGTTTTCCATCCATGGCCTCCCTGCCCTTCTCCCTCTCTAGTAATCCACAGTGTCTATTGTTCCCATGTTTATGTTCATGTGTGCTCAATATTTAGCTTCCACTTACAAGTGAGAGCATGTAGCATTTGATTTTCTGTTTCTGCATTAATTTACTTAGGTTGATGGCTTCCAGCTGCATCCATATGGAGCATGAGTTTTCTATTCTTTATGGCTGCATAGTATTCCATGGCATATATGTACCACATTTTTTAAAATACATTGATAAGCACCTTCTAGGTTGTTCATCAATGCACTATTCACATTGTGGTTCTTAAAAAAGATTCAACTGGGGTCGGGCATGGTGTCTCACACCTGTAAAACCCAGCACTTTGGGAGGCCGAGGCAGGTGGATCACCTGAGGTCAGGGATTTGAGACCAGCCTGGCCAACATGGTGAAACCCTGTCTCTACTAAAAATACAGAAAATTAGCCAGGCAGCGTGGTGGGTGCCTGTAATCCCAGCTACTTGGGAGGCTGAGGCGGGAGAATCCCGTGAGCCTGGGAGGCAGAGGAGGTTGTAGTGAGCCAAGACTGCACCACTGCACTCTAGCCCGGGTGACAGAGTGAGACTCTGTCAAAAAAAAAGATTCAGTTGATTAGGAAGGGCATGAAATAGATCTGGCTTAAAATAGGGTAATAGGACAAAATAAACCAATACAATGTAAGGATAAAACTGACAGCACACTCGATGTGTGACAACAGTGTAACAGGACCTCTAATAATATCAATTTTGTTGGTGAGGGAGGAAGAAGCCATCCACACTTACTGAGGTGGCCAGGGCATGAAGAAAACTCTTCTCAGCAGGTCTGAATTTGAAGGTCCCTGAAAAAGTAGGGCACATTCAGGAAAGAGTGATCTTCATGATTTAGTGCCTGATAAGCATAATATATATTTTAAAACCTGAGGAAAGGTTGTTTAGAAACACTTAGCATGAGCAGCTTGTAATTAGCTCAAGATTGCCATGTAGACATTAGTTATCAGTTGGAATTCTAAAGTGTCCAGCACCTTTCCAGATTAGGCTCCAGGCAGACATCAGGAGTTGAGGTACCAAATCAGGAGTTCAAAGAGTAAAGGAAAAGAGATGAAGGACTAAAGGGTAAGATAAATAAACAACCTGAGACTGGGGCTATTGCCAGAAGCTGGCTTTTACCTGTTTGTTTGTTACATTGTACCACATTTACAATGTAAGGGCAGATGCATACACAGAGCTAAGACAGATAGGCTAAAGTACTCTTTATAAATATGTCCTAAAATCACTTATTTTTCCGGTAAACTTTTTTTTATAAAAGCATTTCCAGAAATGATTGGAATACAAATATGACACTGAACACAGGTAGACAGTTCCTCTTGCACTGAAACTCTTTGAGTCATAGCTGGATTATATCACAGAGATCATAGAAGCAAACGTTAGTTTGAGTGAAAGTTTATTGTAAGAGGAATTTGTAAAATCATTTCCATCTCAAGAACTCTCTGTGTTTACTCAGTTTATAAAAGTGAAAGATGTTTTCATTAGCATAAATCACAAATACACTGAAATATTTTGGAAGATTGCATACACAAATGTTAAAGTAAAACAATGTTATATTTAATGTTTATCATTTATCCATAGAGGAAAGAGAGTTTCTTTTTAAAATTTTAAATAGTATTTCTCCTATTTAGAAGTAATATAACACAGACTCTGAGACTGCCTGAATTAAATCTGAGTTTCAATATTTTCTAGCTCTGTGATCTTTTTTTTTTTTTTTTTTGGAGATGGAGTCTTGCTCTGTCACCTAGGCTGGAGTGCAGTGGCGCAATCTCGGCTCACTGCAAGCTCCGCCTCCCGGGTTCACGCCATTCTCCTGCCTCAGCCTCTCCGAGTAGCTGGGACTACAGGCGCCCGCCACCACGCCCGGCTAATTTT
>NW_026652323.1:664098-664585 GCF_009828535.3 Hylobates moloch
CTCCTGCCTCAGCCTCTCCGAGTAGCTGGGACTATAGGCGCCCGCCACCACGCCCGGCTAATTTTTTGTATTTTTAGTAGAGACGGGGTTTCACTGTGGTCTCGATCTCCTGACCTCGTGATCCACCCGCCTCGGCCTCCCAAAGTGCTGGGATTACAAGCGTGAGCCACCGTGCCCGGCACTCTGTGATCTTTAACAAGTTATTTTTTGCCTCAATTTCCTTATCTACTCAAGCAAGATAATAATAACCTCATCAGTACTACAAGAGTTCAAAATACGTACACATGTTCCTAAATATTTTCTTTACATTTGTGATAGCATAATGGGGTGCTATTGGCAATAATAACTTAATTATACATTTTAACTGCAATGTTGTTTCCTCATTCAAGAATGTGATCTGTTTTAACATTTACTTCCATCTTCCTGTAGACCTTACCATAAAGATTTTTAATTTTCTCCACGACAGTGTCTTTTTTGTTTTAGTTAT
>NW_026652323.1:669497-671800 GCF_009828535.3 Hylobates moloch
TTTTTTTTTTTTTTTTTTTGGAGATGGAGTCTTGCTCTGTCGCCCAGGCTGGAGTGCAGTGGCGCAATCTCGGCTCACTGCAAGCTCCGCCTCCCGGGTTCACGCCATTCTCCTGCCTCAGCCTCTCCGAGTAGCTGGGACTACAGGCGTCCACCACCACGCCCGGCTAATTTTTTGTATTTTTAGTAGAGACGGGGTTTCACCGTGGTCTCGATCTTTTGACCTCATGATCCGCCCGCCTCGGCCTCCCAAAGTGCTGGGATTACAAGTGTGAGCCACTGCGCCCGGCCTATAATTCTATTTTTAAATGGTTACATAATATTCCATTTTGTGGGTGCACATAGTTCACTTAGCCATTCTCCTATTGATAATCATCTGCTTTACCTAAGAATACACTATAAACATTGCCTTAATAAATGTGTGTATGTTTAAAACATTTGACTAAGACTTCTATCTCTTTGGCATAGATTCCCAAGAGTGAAATTACTGAAGTTAAAAGGTATTTTTAATTTTAGTTAATGTTGCTGAAACTGAGATTAACATTTATATATCCAGAAGAAATTAATGGAAGTGTACTTTATTTTCATATCTGTGTCAGCAACAGTTCTTATCACTCTTCTTTAAAATTTTGCCATTCTGTTGGGTAAAAGTACTATCTCATGGTTACTTTAATTCGTAAGCCCCTGATCAATACTAAGTTCAACCATATTATTTTTTATGCTGACCATTTCGTTTTTATTTTCTGTCAATTGCCTATTTCCATTCTTTGCTCTTTTTTCTTTTACATCTTTCACCTATTAATAGTTTGTGAGAACCTTTTTGTAGTATAGATATTATCTCTTTATCTGTCATTTGTTTTATAATTTTCCACTCAATAATATTACTTTTCTATTAATGTTGTTTTTTATAAAGAATGTACAACAATACCAAATAAGTAATAGGAGTATTTACTAAACTATTATAGGCATGGTTTCATCAACAACCTCAACTAGCTATCTCACACGTGAGAAAATAACATAATTTCCAGGAGCATTCAGAATATTTTGTGATTTTGAATTTCTCCCCTGGGGAATTGTCTTTTGTGATTGAGGTAATCTATTTAAAGACTAAACTTTCTAGACGAGTAACAAAAGAGATTTAGCTGTGTGCCTCTGCTGCACAGTTTCAAAAGGGAAACTTTCTCTCCTGTAAGCAAGGAAATGTGCCCTTGAGCAACAGAATACATAATCATCACAGCTGGAATTGGAACAAACAGTTTAGCATGCTGATAAAACCATAATTATTGCATGAATTGACCACTTGGATATTTTAGCTCTTAGAAAGTCAAACTTCATGATTGCTTAACTCCTATGAATAGCATCAAAATGAATTCCCAAAAATAACTAAATATAGATATTTACTACTTCCAATTAATCTTATTTGTTTTTCACCCAAATACTGTCTTTGGTTACGTTGGGGAACTGAGTAGCATCTAGCTAAAGAAAAACAATTAACATCTAACATTAGGTGAGTAATATTTAATTATGCTTCATTAGAAGTCATCAAAACAATATTATAATAACAAATTTAGTCTTTAACAGAACTAGAAGAGTGAAGACAAAGTTTGAATTTTTAAAAAAAAATACAACAAACTACAATATGTATAGATGGGGAGACATCACTAAAGCAAAAAGGCAAGGCAGGAAAATAAGCCTGATTTAACCTGACAAACCTTCGTTAGCAACACTTTCTAGAAACTAAGCCCAACTCTCTCTGGACCAAGTGTTTGCTTTGTGATAAACATATGACACTTAATTCTACAAGATGCTTGAAGTGTAGCCAACACCACTTGTTTAAAAAAAAATACTTTATTTTGTCAAAACATAATCAACGACCAGGAGAGAAAAAGTTGGGAATAAACTGAGCGCTTATCAGAATGAGGCACTTTACATTATATGTATATGACATAAGCCACAAAATAAACTTGAAAAGGAATTTATTTTACAGAAGAAATAAGGCAGAAATGTGAAGTTGTGTAACTTGCCCAGAGTCCCATAGCTAGTAAATGTTATAACCATGATTCTAGACCAAGGCTTAAGACTCAGGATGGTATGATCAATTAAATCACCACTCATCTAAACATACACACACAACCTGGCATGTGTCCAGTTTCTAGTTAAGCTGTACTTAGAAAACCATTAGAAATTTTAGGCCGGGCACGGTGGCTCACGCTTGTAATCCCAGCACTTTAGGAGGCCGAGGCGGGCGGATCACGAGGTCAGGAGATCGAGACCACAGTGAAACCCCGTCTCTACTAAAAAAAT
>NW_026652323.1:671874-696973 GCF_009828535.3 Hylobates moloch
GACACAGCGAGACTCCATCTCAAAAAAAAAAAAAAAAAAAGAGAAATTTTAAATGATCAAGACTTGTGTGAATTTAGAGAAGTGAAGAAAAAAAAAGAAAACTCAAGGCAACAAAAAGATTTTGACAGAGCATTGAAAAGAGAGTTGAAATTGGATAAACAGAGTAAGAAAAGGGCATTTCTACATGGTAAAAAACTATTCCATAGAAGTTAAATAATTATGATAATTTTTGTCATCTCCATCCCAAGAGATGTGGGATTCTATTTTTCTAAATTTAAAAGTCAACAAAAATTTAATTTAAAGTAAATATAGTGTAATTAGAGATCTTGAGCCCTAGCAAAGTGACCAAAGCTGACTTGCCCCCTGCCCCATAAAGTATTCCTAGATAATGCATAATGGTTGTTAAACTAGGAAATGGGTAGTCAATTCAATAGCTAAGAAATAACAATTGTAAAGAATAGCATGTTTAGTTGTGCAAATTCAGGAAAGACATCTAAAATAACCCCAATCCTTCATGTTAACTAGAAACCTGAAATATATGTAGCTTCTTTTACTCTAAACTTCAAGGGAAAACAGATTCAAAAAGATGTTTATAGGAAATCTCATATGTCGACTCTTCCAATGGGATGGTCCACTGCTGGCCTTTGGCATAATCTACACGTTTGTATGTACATGCTGGTTCTCACTGGTTTATTTTCTAACCATGGTGATGCCTGAATCTACAGCACCCAGTTGTGGCAGGTGTTGGAGCAGATGCCTTAACCCCACGTGCCGCTCATGGCTAAATCCGGGTCTGACTCTCCACACACATTGCTAGCTCTGCACCCGTGTCTAGAAGTCCTCCTTATCTCCTTCAAGGGATTTTTAAACCATCACACTGCAACAAAAGGGGCTGTTCTGTTCCCTTCACTGGTGTTTCATCAATGTGGTGATATTGTTCTCTCCTGAGCTGGCCTTATTATCTGCTAAGTAGAGAGACAGACGTTCCTCCCATGAATGGGATCGCTTTTCTCACTCTGTCCTCAAGTCCCTTTTCTATCTCCACGCAAGTGCAGGAGGTAGAGGTGCTATCAACATTAACAGAAATCACTCTAGGAATCCAATAGTCATGGTCTAAAAAGTTCAAGAAAAGTTATGTTTTTACATTTGTGCTGTATAATTCCCAATGATAAATTTAACATGACCAGAAAATTGATTATTGTCCACATTTTTCTACATACTTTGGGTAAACTTG
Source organism: Hylobates moloch (assembly GCF_009828535.3). NCBI lineage: Eukaryota > Metazoa > Chordata > Mammalia > Primates > Hylobatidae > Hylobates > Hylobates moloch. The sequence continues at coordinate 673,109 of NW_026652323.1, forward strand.
CATTGGCGGTCACATCAAAGCACAAGAACAACCTTGAGAAATCCACTGGCAGCCAGTGGTCACTGGTGGGGAAATGAATAATACGGCATCATGACGGTGTAACCAACATTAAACAAATGATACTAGGAACTGCAGAGGCAAGGAGATCTATATCGTTTCAATACGAATTCCAAAGAGCCATGTCATTGTAAGCAATAATAGTGCATGAGAAATAATGTTGCTACTTTTCTGGTGATAGGAGATTAGAAATAAGGCAGAAACTGTGCAGCTAAACATAAAGAAAATAAAGAGATGGTTCCTGGACCAAAACATGAAAAGGGGTTGCTTGGAAAATACCAAGATTCTTCACAGGTACTGATAATAAGATAGTAAACAAATGAATACATGCCCATATATTCTTTATCTATTTTGCTGCCTCTTTGCCAATAAATCCCTATACTTTACATGATCCATGAATGTTATAATACATTGTTTAATAAGAGTGTTCACATAGTCAAGGGGTCCTACAAATTGCACTTAGTGGGGCCCAACAAATTCTAGGGGGCACCCTTTCTTTTCCTTTTTTTCCCCACTTCTGCATACACATTCCAAAACCATCTATGTTTAAGGAAGTATTTTACTACATTTAGTACATTATGGCTTTGTCTGGAGCTCAATGGTTGCTACTAATCTCCAGAATAATAGAAAGAAGACAATGAAAGAAAGACTGTTTGCTATGTTTAGGTCTCACCATTTGTTCCCCAACAGAGCTGATGGGAGAATGACTATATTTTCCAATAAAGAATACCCCAGGGTTTGTGGTGATTTGACACCTTGTATTCACTGAAGGAGAAAAATAAAACCCACTATTCTTATTAGAGCGATCTCTCCTAATTGTGATGCAGGGGAATTATGGGAATATAAGAATATGATCTCATGTGGAGTTTTAACGACTTGCTGTCCTTTGACCAAATCCTAGTGCAACGGTATTTATTATATAATACTGTTGTGCAGGTAAAATCCTGAAACCTTAAATATGTAACTAGCTCAAGCAACTCAGTTATAATAACATGAAGACTGTGGCAGATAAAGTAGGCAGAAGTATATGTAGTAATGAAAGAAGGTAAAATATATTTTAACACCATTACCAGCCAACACAATATGAACAAATGTATTTTGCCTATTCTTTGGCAAAACTTAGTCTTTTTAGTATTCAGCATTGACAAGCATGTGGATAAATGGCTTCTGATTCATTTTAGACAGGAATATAAATAACTGCAAGTTTTTCAAAGGGTAATTTGGGTATAGCTATCAACATTTTAAAAATGTACATATATTTTATTCCAGCAATTGCACTTCTAGGTAGATGTGCTCAATATTTTAAAGAAAAAGTTTCTTGCAGCATGACTGTAATTAAATCAAATCAGAAAAGAAACAATCTAAGTGCCAGAATGAGATATTATTTATAAGTTATATGCTCATACTATGAACTTTGCAGACATTAAAAATAATGTAAACATATCTAAAATGCAGAGAATATAATACATTGTTAAATAAAAATAGTTACACTAGTATGACATATATTATTAAAATATATGGGAGATATATATGAATATATGTGCATAGGTGCAAAAAGTTTATTTAACAAAGTATTAACTATTTTTAGATGATAACATTATGAGTTATTTTTATGAGTTATTTTTGTTGTGGGCTTTAAAATTTTCATTTTGCACATTTCATACAATTAAAATAGAAAATTTTATAATCAAAGCATACTACATGTTATAATTTTTAAAACTGCTACTTCTCACTCAAAGACATAGGCAAATACATTATATTCTAACTGCACTGGCTTATTTTTATACATTCCACTAATGTATCAGTTCTATTAAGATAATCACATCAATGTTTAGGAAGACTCTGAAGTCAGAGCAATGAAGAAATACTACACTGCTTTCAAAAAGCACACATTTTACATACTTTCTTTACAGATTTAATTTTACATATTTACCTCTTAACCGTATTTATCCCACTGTGCAATAGAACAGTAGAACTTATTCCTCTCATTACGTTGTAATTTGTACCCATTGACCAACTTCTCTCTATCCTCCACCCTCTACTTATGTAATATCAACCTTTTTTTTTAGATTCCACATGTGAGTGCTATCGTAGGGTATTTCTCTTTTTGTGTATAGCTTACTTTTACTTAATATGATGTCCTCCAGGTTCATTTACGTTACAACAAATGACATGGAATGTAGAACTGATGAAACAACTGAGATACCAGACCATTAAACCCCACAGGGAAACACGTAGTAAGATGCATAAATCATAAGTACACCATATAATTAACTTTCACATATACAAATGACTTAAGTCAAGGTGTAAAGTATTTCCAAAATGCTTAGATCAAGGCATAGAACAGAACTGTCATCTCAGTATCTTCTAACAAATTTTCAGTCAAGAGCCACCCCCCAACCACCCTTTAATTCATGATCTTAGTATTTTCCATAGCAATAGTAATATCTCTCATTATTCAGTCCTTGTCCTATGATTATTATGATTATGTCTGTGCTAGATATTCTAAATAAATGTTTTATTTAATAATACTAATATTCAAATAAAAGAATGACTATCAGTATTAATCAGCTTACTCCAAGTTACAAAAATTGTTAATAGCAAATAGAAAAAATCCAATTACATTCTCTAAGTTATTTTAAATGTACAAGGAAGGTATTATTGACCATGGTCACCCTGTTGTGCTACCAAATAGTAGGTCTCATTCATTCTTTCCATTTTTTTTGTACCCATTAACCATCCCCACCACCCTCTCCAACCCCCCACAACCCTTCTCAGCCTCTGGAAACCATCCTCCTACTCTCTATGTTCATGAGTTAAATTGTTTTTATTTTTAGATTCTACAAATAAGTGAGAAAGTCACATTTGTCTTTCTGTGCCTGGCTTATTTCACTTAACATAATGATCTCCATAAGAGTGTTTCATTTACCTTCAAACTTAAAAATATTGTTTGTGTTATGTGACTTTCATTAAGTTAAACAATGGAGTTTGGTAATAACTGCATTTCTAAAATTGTCTTGATAAGTGACATCAGCAAGATGGAAGGCTAAAAAGTCCTTGCTCATTTCCTGTCCAAAACCAAACTATTTTAACAACTAGTCAGAAATTAAAATAGCTCTGGAGGAGCTCCATAGTACAAATAAAAAAGCTGCAGCAACTCAGTGGAACAACAAAACAAGAATGGCGGCATAGAAAATGGCAGGAAGCATTTTACCTGCATTGCCTTATACCCTCATGCATCCTTTAGATGCAATTTCTCTACATGGAGAAAAAGAAGGGTAGAAAAATTTCAATAGCCTTCAATGCTGAGAACTAGAAAGCCCTTGCTATCTCATGGACACTCACACATGCCACAACAGAGGACCCCTGCAGTCTTTGTGAATGCTGAACCCAGCTGACAGCTGTCCAGAGCCCATGATGATACGTCCCCCAACCAGCCAGACCTTCCATTGTACCACCTACCAGAGCCAAAGCCACCACTATAATCTTTATCCTCAGATGGAGCCCTGGCACTGCCTGCCAACATGTATGTCTAAACCCTGGACCAGATGTTGCTATACACCTCTCTTAGCCAGCACCCTTGCATCTACCTATAGACAAGATATTTTCTCACCAAAGCCAGTCCATGAAGTCAGGAAGAAGTGACTCCTCTTTCAAGTGCACAGACAAGTGCACAAGGGTATAAGAAATATAAAAGCATAATACCACCAAAGGAAAAAAAATGTCTCTAGAAAAGAAGTTCCAAAGGAACAGAGATGTTTGAAATGCCTGACAAAGAATTCAAAATATTTTTTAATTGGCACATTATAATTATACATATTTATGGTGTACAATATAATATTTCAATAAATATATATGTTGCATAATGATAAAATCAGAGTAATTACCATATCCATCTCCTCATGCTTTTAACTTTTTTTTGTGGTGAGAATATTCAAACGCCTCTCCTTTGGCTATTTTGTAATATGTAATACCTTACTCTTAACCATATTTATCCCACTGTGCAATAGAACACCAGAACTTATTCCTCCCATTATGATGTACTTTGTCCGCATTGGCCAACCTTTCTCTATCCTCCACATTCTACTTATAATATCAACCTATTTTGTTTTTAGGTTCCAAACTGTGAGTGTTATCATGTGGTATTTCTCTTGATGTGTCTGGCTTATTTTACTTAATATGATATCCTCCAAGTTCATTTATGTTACAACAAATGACATGGAACCTAGGACTGATGAAAGAACTCAGACACCACTGCATCAAAATCCAAAGAGAAACACCACAGAAAATTGGTGTAACTGGACAGTGGGGAAGTTGCTGAACTCGCAGACAAACCACCACACCCATGTGCACACACATCAAGCTTGACAACCAACACAGTGGCAGTCCCACCTACTGAAAAATCCACCACACAACTAACCAGTCTACTGTGCCTATGTATTCTTGCACTTGGCCTGACAGCCAGTCTGGCACTGGCCCTTCCCACCGGAGAGACTGCCCTGCCACATGGGTTGTGGGCCTGACAACCAGTACAGTGATGGCTGCACCTCCCTGAAGGCATTGTCATTCAGCCTGCATGTGTCTGGCCCATAAACCAGATAAATGCCCCTCCCCTCACCAAAACCATGCCACTTTCATCACAGACTCCTCAGCCCAGACCACTGAAGTAGTTGCAAACGTAACAGACAAACATTACAACTGAAGAAACTTCATAGAAGCCATGCTGCTAAGTCCAACAAGAACCAAAGCCAATGCATTGTTCCCAGCTGACACTGTCAGAACCATCTGCAGGAAAAATGTCTCTTGCTACAAAAGCTACTCCATAAAATTAGAAAAAGCCACGGTTTCACCGGAGGCACAGACATCAATGTAGGGATACAAGAAACAAACAAAAAACCAAAAAGGAAACATGATCCTCTCAAAGAACACAATAAGCTTCCAGTAACAGATTCCCAAAACGAATATTTATGAAATGCCTAAAAAGAAATTTTAAAAAGATACCCGAAAAGCAATTAGATAGAACAGAATATGAAAAAGTAATTCAATGAAATCAGAAAAATAATTCATAATCTGAATGAAAAAAATCTATGAAGAGATATCATTAAAAAAAGAAATATTGGAACTAAAGAGTTCAGTGAATGAAATGAGAACTTAAACACCAAGCAGAAGAAAAAATTTCTGAACTTAAAGACAAGTTTTATGAAATATTACAGTTAGAGGGAAAAAAATAATAAGAAGAAACAATGAAGAAAGCCTATGGGACTTACAGGTTACCATAAAGCAAACAAATATTCACAATATAGGGATGTCAGAGGAAAAAAGATTTCAAACAATGTGCTGAAAATCTGGTTAATAAAATAATAACTGAAACATTTCCAGATCTTGGGAAAGATATAAACATCTAGATTTAGGAAGCTCATAGATCCCAATTAGATTCAACCCAATAGGATTCTCCTGAGATACAACATAATCAAACAGGAAAAATTTTGAAGACAGATAATTCTAGAAGCTGTAATAAAAAAGCATTAAATCACACATGAGAAAACCTCCATTAGAATATCCACAGATTTCTCAGCAGAAACATTGCAGGCCAGAAGAGAATGGGAATATAATTATTTAAAATGAAGAAAAGAAAAAGTGTCAGCCAAGAACACTATAGTTAACAAATCTACCCTTTCAAATTAAAAAATAATAATAATAAAGACTTTCCCAGATGAGCAAAAGCTGAGGGAATTCATCACTGCTGGACTGGCCTTGCAAGAAATGCTTAGGGAAATGTTTTAACCAGAAATGAAAGGAAAAGAAAACAAATGAAACTATAAAACAAAGTGGTAGAGGTAAATTCATAGTCAAATTCATATGTCATTACTGTAATACTGGTGTGTAAATCATTCAAATCCCTACTATGAAGGGTAAAAGCTAAAATGATAAAAATAGCTGTAGATACAATAAGTTTTTAAGAAATATACAAGATCAGAATGTATAAATTGTGGGGGAGGGTAAAAGTCTAGAGCATTTGTATATGAGAAAAATTTAAGTTATTATCAGTTGAAAGTTGTCTATCCTAATTCTAAGATATTTTATGTAAGCCCTGTGATAACTAGAAAGTAAAAACTACAGCAGATACACAAAACAGAAAGAGAAGTAAATTAATGCTTGACACTGCAGAAAAACACCAAATTACAAAGATAGACAACAAGAATAGAAGAAAGGAAAAAATGATCTACAAATCAACCAGAAAACAATTAGCAAAGTGTCAAGTGGAATTTCTTACCTATCAATGATAATCTTGAATATAAGTGAATTAAATGCTCCAATCAAAAGACAGAGGGTGACTGAGTAGATTTTTTAAATAATCAACTATTTTCAGCCAGCAAGAGACCCATTTAAGCTTTAAGGACATATATAGGCTGTATCTGAGAGAATGAAGAAAATATTTCATGCAGTAAGTAACCAAAAGAGAGCAGGGATGGCTATATTTACATAAGATAAAATAGACTTCAAGACAAAAACTGTTACAAGCGACAAAAAGGTCGTTATTTAATGATTAAGGGGTCAATTCATCAGAAGAACATAACAATTTTATGCACCCAACATTGGAGCAACTAAACATATAAAGCAAATATTAATGGACATGAAGGAAGAATCAGGGAGAAATATGCTAATAGTAGGAGAATTGTATATTTCACTTTCAACAACAAATAGATCAACCACACAAAAAATTAATATGTTAATACTGGTCTTCAACTGCGCTTTAGACCAAATGGATCTAACAGACATATATAGAACTTTCTATCCCAAAACAACAGGCAAACTAAAAGAAACTTAAAAGACTCAAGACTCAAATAATTAAAATCAGAAATGAAAATGGAAACATTATAGCAGATGCCTCAGAAATAAAAAGAATATAAAAGAAATATTAAAAATAATTATATGCTAACAAATTATATGCTGACCAACAGAGGAAATGAATAAATTCCTAAAACAATATAATCTACTAAAATTAAATTAAGAATAAATAGGAGACTTGAACAGCACAATAACAAATAAAGAGATTAAAGAAGTTATTAGAAAACTTCCAACAAAAAAATGTTTTAAAAAAAGTATTGGTAATAATTCTTTGAATGTTTGGTAGAATTCAGAAATTCTACCAATTCTTCCAAATTTCTATCAAAGAAAGAAATTCTACCAAACATTCACAAAATTATTACCAATACTTCTAAATCTCCTGCAAAAAAAAAAAAAAGACCTATGGAGAATACTTCCAAACACATTTTATGAGGTCAGTATCGCTTTCATATCTAAGCCAAAGATATCACCAGAAAATAAAACTATAGGCCAAATGTCTCTAATGAACAGTGATGCAAAAAGCCTTAGTAAAATATTAGCAAATAAAATCCAATGATATATCAAAAAGATTATACATCATGATCAAGTGGGATTTATCTCTGGCATGCAAGTTTGGTTTAACATATGCAAGTTGATCAATGTGATACATCACATTAACAGACTGAAAGATAAAAGCACATTATTATCTCAGTTAACACAGAAAAACCATTTGACAATGTTCAGCATCCCTAATTGATAAAAACTTTAAACAGCTTAAGTATAGAAGAAAAATTCCGTAGCATAATATAATAAACGCCATTTATGAAATATTCACCACTAACATCAGTATTGATGAGGAACAACTGAAAATGTTTCAAGATCTAGTACAAGACAAAGATGTTTACTCTCACTATTTCTATTCAACACAGTAATGGAAGTATGAGCAAGAACAAACAGGTAAGAAAAAGGTGTAACAAGCTTCCAAATTAAAAAAAAGAGGTAAAATTATCTCTATTTGCAATGGAGATAATCTTATACATAGAAAACTACAAATATTCCACAAAAATCTATTAGAAGTAATAAACTAAGTAAAATTGCAGGAGTACAAAATCAACATACAAAAATCAATAGCATTTCTATATACAAATAGCAACCTAGCTGAAAATGAAATCAACAGAACTATCCTGTTTACAATATCATTAAAAAGTATGTAATTGACCCTTTAACAACTTGGGTTTAAACTGCATGGGTAAGTTTCTTTGTGAATTTTTAAAAATATAGTCAGCCCTTTGTATTCACAGGTTATGTGTCTGTACCAAACATGGATTGAAAATGTAGTATTCACAGGATGCAAAACCTGGGTGTATATGAAAACTGAATTTTGTATACACAACTTGTGCAGGGTCTACTGGAGATTTGAATATATGTGAATTTTTGTAACTGCAGGAGTCCTGAAACTAATCCGCCATTGATACAAACTGTACTTAGGAATAAATATAACCAATGAGGTGAAAGATTTGTACAGTACAATTATAAAGCACTGATGAAAAAATAATGAAGACAAACATAAATAAAAAGATATTCCATGTACATGGGTAGGAAGAATTAATGTTGTTAAGACGTCCATACTACCTGAAGCAATAAAGAGATCTAATGTAATCCCTATCAAAATTTCAATATTATTCTTTGCAGAAATACAAAAAATAATCCTAAAGTAATTATGGAATTACAAAAAAATCCTGAATATCCAAAGGAATACTGAAAAAGAAAAGTGAATTTGGAAGCATGACAGTTTCTGATGTAAAATAATATTACAAAGCTATATTAATCAAATTAATATTGTGCTGGCCTAAAAACAGAAACAAAGACCAACGAAACAGAAGCAAGAGCACAGAATAAATTCAAACATATATGGTCAACACATTTTTGACATGGGTACCAAGAGGATATGGTGGGGAAAAGACAGTCTCTTCAATAAATGGTTCTGGGAAAGCTCTATTTCTACATGCAAAAGAATTAAATTTGACTCTTACCTTACACCATACACAAAAAGAAACTCAAAATGAATAAAAGACCCAAATGTGAGAACTGAAATCATAAAACTCCTAAAAGAGAAGATAAGGAAAAATTTCCTTGATATTGGCCTTGGCGATGGTTTTTTTTGGATATCGCACCCGAAGTCCAGCTACAAAATCAAAAGTAAATAAATGGAACTACGTCAGACTAAAAAGATTCTGCACATCAGAGGAAACAATCAACAAGATAAAACGGCAGTCTACAGAATGGGAAAAATATTTGCAAACCTAGTATCTGATAACTGGTTAATATCACAAGTTTATTTAAAAAACTCACAACTCAATTGCAAGAAAATAATAACCTGAATAAAAAATGGACAAAGTACCTGAAAATTATTTTTCCAAAGAAGACATAAAAATGGCCAACAGGTATATGAAAATGTGCTCAACATCAGTAATCATTAGAGAAATGCAAATTAAATATAAATTATCTCATTATGAGATATCACCTCATACCCTTTAGGATGGCTATTATCAAAATGACAAGAGGGCACAAAGGTTGGCCAGGGTGTGGAGAAACAAGAAACCTAGTAAACTGTTAGTGGGGATGTACATTGGTACGGTCATTATAGAAGAAAGTATGGATGTTTCTAAAGAAATTAAAAATAGAAGTACTATATGACCCAGCAATACCTCTACTGGGTGAAAACTTCCCAAGAAGATGAAATCACTAACTGATAAAGACGTCTGCACTTCCATATTCGTTACAGCATTATTCACAATAATCAACATATGAAAACGATCTAAGTGTCCATCAATGGATAAAGGGCCAAAGAAATGTGCCATACGTATAAAAGGAATATTATTAAACTTAAAAAAGAGATCTTGCTATTTATTACAACATGGATAGACCTGGGAGTCGTTATGCTAAGCGAAATAGGCGAGACATTGAAATAAAAATATGTCATGATCTTACAAATATGTAAAATCTTTAAAAAATGTGTTAAATATGCAAAGGTAGGAAACAAAACAGTGATTAACCAAAGGTAGCAGTGAGGGATGGCAGTAGGGAGAAAAAGGTCAAAAGATACAAAGTAGTATGTATGTAGGATAAAGAAGTCTAGGAATGTAATGTACAACATGAGGACTATAGGTAATAAAATGTATGGTATTTTAATTAAATAAATAGAATTTAGCTGTTCTTGTCATCTGTAATAATGTAACTACGTGACATGATAGATATGTTCAATTGCTTCACTATAGTCATCACTTTACTCTCTATATGTATCCTATAATATCATGGTGTAAACCTAAAATATACACAATACAATTTACCATAAACATTGTTAATGGATATGAAACAAAAAATAAGTAAACTCTGACTATAAGAACAAAACCTGAATCAAGAAGAAACAGAAAGATTGAGCAGATCAATAACAAGGGAGAAGGGCTGACTAAACATAGCCAGGAAGACCTTCTCGCACCAAAAGACCAGACCATTAAGAAGACTGGTACACTCTAAGCAGATCTTCAGAAGGAAGGCATTGAGAGCAAATGGAGGAAGGATGCAGACCCTAAGTTGAAAGGATAGAAAGCTGCAAACCCTGCATGAGATTGCCCAGCACCAGGACTTGTCCCTGGCCCAGGGCACTCCTATGGAAGGGGTGAGTTAAACAGGCATGGAGTAGCCCACTCTTACCACAGACCTCCAGAAGTCTATCTGCAGAAAATCCCACAACACATGCAGACATTTGAACTGGCTTGGAGAGCTGCTTGGAGAGTTGGCTGGGACAGAATTACAGCCTGTGCAGAGCCCAGATGGTTTAGCATAGGAATGGCTGCAGTGGAGCATGGCTAAGGTCAGCAAATACTCCCAGGTTTGCCCTACTCCAAAAGGTCGGTGTGGCCTGTGTAGACTCTCAGACCTAGACAGAAAAGAGCTATCTAGCCCATGGATTGGGGCTAGCCTGATCTGAGCACCCTGTCTGCTGGCCTTTCCCAGAGTCCCTATCTGGCTGCACTGCTTGCAGCACAGCCTCAGATGCAAAACAAGTGTTCTTCCTAGTGGCCAGCACCAGAGTTCCTTCCCCAGTAAACCCTGTCTAACCAACAGAGCTTCTGTAAATGGACCCCACCAACACAGACCATCCACAGCCTACCCAATACTATGCCAGCATGTGCTCGCACACAGCCTTCCCTAACCACCTTGCCTGTGCACATGCCCATAGGGACATTGCCATCAGGCCACCACCAGCACACATAGGTGCAGACCTCACTGCCACCAACACACCACCAATGCTGGTATTTTGAACAAACAGCAATCAAAAAGACAAAAAAGAAAAAAAGAACAAAGTGGAAAAATTGACTAAGAAGGGCATTATATAATGATAAAGGGATTAATTCAACAAGATAATTAAACTATCCTACCTATGTGTGCACCAAACACTGGAGCACCCACATTTACAAAGCAATTTCTTAGAAACCTATGAAGAATTGTACTGGTCAAAAAACCAAAACCCAGACAAGTGCAACAGGTTAGAGAGCCCAGAAATGAAGCCGCACACTTATAACCATCAGATCTTTGACAAAATCAACAAAAACCAGCACTAAAGAAAGGATTCCAGATTTAATAAATGGTGCTGGGATAACTGGTTAGTCATATCGAGGAAATATCATTTTGAACATAAGTCCTAGCAAATATTTTATGAGGGAGATGCCAGATGCAATTGCAACAAAAACAAAAATTCACAAGTGGGACTTAATTAAACTGAAGAGCTTCAGCACAGCAAAAGAAATATCAACAGAATAAACAGACATCCTACAGACTGGAGGAAAATATTTGCAAACTATGCATCTGACAAAGGCCTACTATCTGGAGTCTATATGGAACTTAAGGAAATTAACAAGTAGAAAACAAGCAACTCTATTTAAAAATAGGCACTCTGTACATGAACAGACACTTCCTAAAAGAAGACATATACATGGCCAAGAAGCATATGAAGAAATGTTCAACATCACTAACATATTACTCTGTTCTCAAGCTGCTAATAAAGACACACCTGAGACTGGGTAATTTATTAAGGAAAAAGGTTTAATGGATTCACAGTTACATGTGGCTGGGAGGCCTCACAATCATGATGAAAGGCAAAAGGCATGTCTTACATGGCGGCAAACAAGAGCAAATGAGCGCCAAGGGAAGGGGGAAACCCTTTATCAAGTCTTCAGATCTCATGAGACTTATTCACTACTACGAGAACAGTATGGGGGAAATTGACCCCATGATTCAATTGTATTTCACTGGGTCCCTCCCACAACACAAAAGAATTATGGGAGCTATAATTCAAGGTGAGATTGGGTGTGGACACAGCCAAACCATATCGTTCTGCCCCTGGACCCTCCCACATCTCATGTTCTCATATTTCAAAAGCAATCATGCCTTCACCACAGACCCCCAAAGTCTTAACTCATTTCAGCATTAACTCAAAAGTCCAAAGTCTCATCAGAGACAAAGCAATTCCCTTCCACCTATGAGGCTATAAAATTAAAATTAAAAGCAAGTTAGTTACTTCCTAGATAAAATGGGGGTACAGGAATTGAATAAAAACAGTCATACCAAATGAGAGAAACTGGCCAAATCAAAGGGGCTGCAGGCCCTATGCAAGTTCGAAATCCAGCAGGACAGTCAAATCTGAAAACTCCAAAATGATCTGGTACACGGGCCCTTAGTTGAATCATACTCATACCAAGTGCCGTGGTAAGGTGTACTGCAAAATATCAGGAGTATGTTTAAATAAACCTAGTTTTGCTCAAGCCTTGTTATGGATAGCTTCATGCAGAAATTTTGCATATAATATCTATGCTCTGGAAAAATTTCAGATTCTAAAGAAATTCACCCAAACTTTCCATTCTCCCTCCTAGTTGGCTCCAAATCCTACGCATTATTAACCCGTGTTCTCTTGAACATCTCCTTTTCTACTTTTTATGTCATTGGATATTTTTTTATTTAGCAAGTCTTAGAGAATGTTTTCAAAGAATTTTGGATTACAGATGTTTTGTATACTTTCCAAGGTGCTCTTAACTTACACACTTACCTTACCGTTTCTCTATTACTAAAACAGTGGATCTCAATCCTAACTGCACATGAAAACCACCTGGAAATCTTAAGAAAAAATAATGCTTTGGACATATTCAACACCAACTGAATCTGTAAGGATAAGGCTTTGACATCATAAAAACTTCCAGGGTGACATTGATATTCATTTGTGCTAAGAACCCTGTACTAAAAGTTTAAAGTCAGAGGAAAAGCAACATAGAACAGCTGACATTTCCAAGTTCAAAAGGATGGTTTTCCGTTATCCAGTGTTATCATCACAGATGACACTGCAAACATTTTGAACAGAGTTGCACATGGCAAACTAAGCAGTATATAAGCAAGGCACTCAACACCAGGGCTCTAATCCCTGAATCACTCTGTGAGATTACACACCATACTTTTGTCTTCTTGCAGATCCCTGTCCCAAAAAGCAATTTGGAGGATGAAGCTTCAAAACAGAAATAATCAAAATACTGTGGCAGGAAATCTGATCGGAAACATTCAGCACAAGAAGAAAAATACCAGATGGCATTCATTAAACTCCCCAAAGCCCTGAGAAACACTGATTTAAGAACTAAAAATATACCATCAGTTATATTAGCAGTATGACTTCTAACCTGAAAGAACGTATTGTAGTCAATATGATGTTTGCAGGCAGGCAGTGTCTGGTGCTTATTGTAAGAATATATAGTTTATCTATAAAGATATCAAAGTGCTTGTGAGCAGGGTTTTATCTTATGAAACTTTACTTCTAACTCTCAAGCATTATATCCAATGACTTACTAATGAATAGAATTCCTGTCATTGTATGGAATAATGAAAATACAAACCAGCTCCTTCACATTACAGATTTTTAAAAAAAGTTTGTTTGATTGTATTGTTGAAGCAAAGACTTAGTTTGATTTCAGATTGACTTTCCCAAGGCCTCATATGGAGAGAAAGTTAGGGATGAAGCAAGCACAGACCAACAACCTCAGTGGGGCTGGGGCATTTCTGTTCAATCTTGTTTTCTGTTCTTGAAAATTTGGGGGGTCACTCTCTACAATAACTATCAAAACTTAGGCCCTTTGCCCACATAAATAATAGCCAAGTCTGCACCTCTTACTTCATAGCTTCTGCATATTCATAGATGTTTCAGGTGAGAGTAAAACTGCATTGATTTCTTTGCATTCAGGGCTGACCTATTCAAATCATTCACTCTTTCAGAGCCCAAGTGTATTGTAATATGCAGCTGGAATGAGTTCCATTGTAACAAAAGCTTAATGATCAGCTGGCATGGTAAAGTCCCAGTTATGCTGGGTTCTCTTTTTCTGACTTCATCATTACAGATAACATTCTGGAAAAGTTGAACAGAGTCTCATATAACAACTTCATCAGGTGAACTTGCTGAATAATTACTGTTGCATGGAAATACATTAAACTTATTCAGCAGGTAGGAAAAGTTTAATGTAATTGCATACGGGCACGTCTTGGGGCTCCGACCCCATGGCAGTATCTAAGGGTGAATGTTTACAGCTGAAGCCCCATGGGCGTGTGTTATAGTGTGCTGTTTTTTGTTTAGCCGTCAGCAGGCAGCTGTGTTAGCTGAATTAAACCCCATGCTTTATTGTAAGGACAGAGGGCTTTCTGTAACCTGAGGTTTCTTGCCTTGGTGTACTGGAAGAATCAGATCACAGGTGGCCTTAGAGAATTAGTGCAAGGTTTTATTGAGTGGAAGTAGCTCTCAGCAGATAGGGGAGCCAGAAGGGAGATGGAGTGGGAAGGTGGTTTTCTCCTGGCGTCAGGCAGCTCAGCGACCAGGCTCTCCTCCCACCGCCTCCGGCCAAACTCTGTGTGGTTCCACCAGTCAATAGCCTGCTGGTGCCTGTCAGTGTGCTCTTCCACTGGTGTGTTTCTCTTGACGTTCAGCCTCTTGTGTCTGTGTCTGCTAGAGGCTCAGGGTTTTCATAGGCACGGGACGGGGGCATAGCAGGCCAGGGGGGTCTTGGAAAATGCAACATCTGGCAGGAAGATAGGAGTGCCTGTCCTCACCTAGGTCCATGGTCACAGGCCCAGGGGTGCAGCCCTTGCCAGGGACCTGCCCTTCTCCTCCCAGCACTTCCCCGCCCACCTCCCGTATCAGTAAGGTTTCTTTTCCTATACATTTTGCTCTTGCTAGATTTTATATATTCTTGTTTTGTTTTTGTCTGAGATTAATATTTTTCTAGATCTTTAGTATCTTCCAAACACATATTAGCATTATTTTCCAAATATTCAAATAAAATGTAAATTATTAGTAAATAATTTGGAGAGTACTCCAAATATTCAAATACATCTGGAAATTTCTCATATCCATGTTTACATACATACATTTTTGTTCCCCACCCTTCTGGGTATCTTAGAGATACCCAGACCCCAGAGTGGCCTATACTTTTGCTCCAATTTAAAGGGCTGTTCTCTAGGTCATGGCTACACAAATGCATACCATGGATTATTTTTATTACCAAACACACTTTTCTCTTGACAGCTTTTCTGTGTGATGCCACCTGTTTCTTAGACCCCGTGTTTGGCTCCTTCTTAGTTTACTCCTTCACTTTTTTATAGTATGTTTTAATTAAGGGTGTATGGGAGGCAAAATTTTTGAGTCCACTAATATTCAAAGCATCTTTGTTCCCTTTATATAATGTATTGACAATATATTCAGTCAAGAATTACAATTTAGAAATTTCTGTCCTTCTGAATTTTGAAGCAATTGTTCCATTGTCTCTTGGATCCCAGTGTTTCTGTTCAGAAGTGTAATGTCATTCTGAGCTTTTGCCTTTTTTGTCTTTTTGTGGAATCTGTTAGTACCTTACCCAGGTGTAGTGAAATTTTACTCTCATATGCATTATTGTGAGTCTTTTACTTTTCTTCATTTATTGTACTGGACCCTCTATGAAACCATAAATATAAAGATTCCTATCCTTCAGTTCCAGAATATACTAATTTTCAGAGAATATTCACTTTTTATAGTCTACAGTCTTTGTTAACTGGATTTCTTCATTTTCGTGTATTCTATCTCCCAATTTTCATTTTTCTTTTCACATTTGCTGTTCTAATTCATCAGAGATATTCTAAGAGTTTTACTAGAAATGTTAAGCCTCATTTATAAGATCAATGATTTCAGAAAACCTTTCTTTTTCTTGCTTCTTTCTTCAATAATGTTCTTACATTATGAGTGCAATATATTATCATCTCTGTGTGTGATTCTTTCTTTTAATGTCTATAATTTATTGAATATTTACTATATGCTAAATACTATAGTAGGCAAATTATATACATCATCAAGTTTAATTTTTACAATCATATTTTGTGGTAGAAAATATTATTACCATTTGATATACAAAGGTATCAAGAATAGGTTTTTCATTTACAGATTAATTCTCATTATGTAAATATTGTGTACTATTTTGCCAAGTGGTATCTGATGATTAATATTTTATTTCCTATACAACTTTTTGTTGATAAATATCAATGGCATATTAGTTTGACTGGAAAGTTCAAACTCCAAAGAGAGTTATACGAGACTACTGAGAGTGGAAGTGCTACTTCATTACAATATTTATACAGTTTTGTTATTTATAATTTTATATTATTATATTTTCACATTGTTATTATTTTTTAGACTTTTTAGAAAGTAATCTTCTTAAGGAAAAGAGTAATTTTTTAAAACTTTCTTCCTAACCCAGCACCCACCTCAGTGCCTGGAAAATTAGTTGTAAAATAGTGCCTATAATTGAAAATCTTTTCAGTGCAAACAATTGCTGCTCATTTATATATATTTATTTATTTATTTATTTTTATTCATTTATTTTTCGAGATAGGGTCTCACTCTGTCACTCAGCATGTAGTGTGGTGGCAATGATCATAGCTCACTGTAACCTGGAATTCCTAGGCTTAAGCAATCATCCTACCAACCAAATAGCTAGGACTACAGGCACGTGACATGATGTCCAACTAATTTATTTAAACTCATTTTTATATGCAGATATCAGCATTCATACATTAAAGTTTTAAAAGTAGAACTTACCTATAGGCAAGGTAATATTTCCTTAAGTTTTCATATCCATAAGGAAGAGATAATAATATTATATGCTTCATAGAATTGTTGTAGAATTAACATATGTACATTTTATATACAGTACTTAGCATACTGTTTAAAACCTATATAACTATAAAACACTTAGTAACTATTCACTGCTATTTCTATTATTCTCCCCTTTATCACCTTCATTATGTGAGGTATAAGAATAATGTATTCTTGATGATAGGACTAGATTAAGATCAAATTCAGAAAATACAAAGGAAGTTTAATAATGTAATAAAATTCATTAAAATGTCATCATTTTAAGTATTGTTCTGCCTCTTAACAACATAGCACATGTTGACAGATTTAATATGAAAATCAATCTAGAGCAGTATTTGAGGCTCCTGAATAAATATCTCTTCAAACATTATAATATTCAAGTTTTCAGGTATTTCCTATTAGGAAATTCATTTATTACATATAGCATATTAAATTTTATTTCTTGAAGCAAACCTTCGGCTATTATCTCCAATCTAAATTAATTTCTCATTCCCCTTTGAGCTTTTAGCATTTTATCAAGGGTTTATTAAAATGCCTATCATAATTTTCTTTTCATTTATTTATTAATGTGTATCTTACCTCCTCACTAGATCCAAAGCTTCTTGCAGAAAAGATCTATAACATGTATATCTTTGTATTTCTCCCAGCAACTAAAACAATATCTTCATCATGGTAGAAACTGAAAAAGCTTTGTGGAAGTGAATGTACCTGATAATTATAAAATTAAGATTAGATTTATGTAGCACAGCTATGTGGAAGCAATGTAGTAAAACCTATTTACCTGAGACTCTACAAGATTCCTCAAGCCAGAATTATTTAAGACTTGGTATTACTCAAACTTAACATATCTGTGACTTTTACATATAGGAAGATGCTAATGCGAAACACATTATGTGCTTTTAACTGGGTCTTAATTGGTTCTTAGAGGTTTGTATTGATCAATCTTAACACATTTTTATGTGCTCTAATACGCAGCAACATACACCTTTAGCATGCATTCTACTAAGATTATATAATACAATGAAATTAGTTAACACATAATTGGATCAAATTCCAGATTTAATTTATAAGTAGTGTGATCCACTAGTTATGTACCTAGCTAAAAGCTAAAAGTACTTCAATACTTACTATATCTAATCTTTTCTAGAGTCATATAATGTTTATTTTATTGTTCTTTTAAGTCAAAGTGACATGCAAGAAAAAAATTAACATTAGATATCACGAATAAGATGGTGGTGCTAAGTGAAATCAAGTGAAAAAAAATTTTTTAATTTAAATGTATTTAAAAATTGGAGGCTCAGATATGTTCAGTGGTGTATTCTAGCAAACATTTAAGAAAAAAATACCAATTCTCTACAATCTCTTCCAGAAGACAAATACTCTGTAACTCATTGTGAGTCCAGAATTGTCCTAATATCAACACCAGATGAATACATTACAGGAAAAGAAAAATATAGGCAATAAATCTAATCAATATAGATGTAAAAACCCTCAAAAAAATTTTAGCAAACCAAATCCAACAATGTACACAAAGAATAATACATTCTGACCAAGTGGGATCTCTTCTGAGTACGAATATGCAAAGTTGGTCCTACATTAGAAACTTAATTAATGTATTCTATTGAATAAACAGGTTAAGGAAGATAAATCATATGACCATATAAATAGATGTAGACTGAACATTTGAAGAAAATCCAACATTTATTTGTGATAAAAGCTATCAGAACACTAGGAATAGAGGAGTATTTTTATAACTTGATAAAGAATATCTACAAAAATCCTACCACTAACATCATACTTATCGATGAGCAACTGGAGGCTTTCCTTCCAGGATTAGAAATAAGGCAAGTATGTTCACTCTTAGCAACATATTTTTAATATTGTACTAAAAGTCCTAGCTCGTGCAATAAGACGAGAATAAAATAAAAGTTATAGAGATTGGGAAGGAAGAAACAAAACTGTCATGTTCAAATTTAGCATGGTTATTGATGTAGAAAATGAAAAATAACTGATAAAAGTCTTGAAATTGAAAAGCAATTATAGTAAGATTTCAGGATATAATGTTAATATATAAAAGTCTATTATTTTTCTATATACCATCGATAAATAAAATTTGAAACTAAAACAAAATACCATTTATAGTAGTATCTAAAAAATAAAATGCTTAGGTACAAATGTAACAAAATATCTACAAATCTATATGAGGGAAATGATAAAATTCATAAAATGAATCAAAAAGAAGCAAATGAATGAAGAGATATTCTATGTTCACAGATAGGAAGACTCAAATTTGTCAACATGCCAGTTTTTATCAACTTGATCTACAGATTAAATGCTATCCCAATCATAATCTCCACAAGTTGTATGAAGAGGCAAAAGACACAGAATAGCCAACCTAATACTGAAGGAGATGAACCAAGTTGGAGTACTGACACTATCTGACTTCAAGAGTTCCTGTAAAGATATAGTAATCAAGACAATTTTGTATTGGTAAAAAAAATAGACGAATGGATACATGGAACAGGTCAGAGAGCATAGAAATAGACCTACATAAATATAATCAACTAATCTTTGATGAAAGTTCAAATGCAATATGCGGAATAAAAGATAGTTCTTTCAACAAATGGTGCTGGAACAACTGGACATGTATATGCAAAAAACAATCTGGACATAGACTGTGTCCCTTTCACAAAAATTAACTCAAAATGAATAATAGACTTACCTGTAAAATGCTAATCTATGAAACTCCATAAGGTAACTGGAGAAAATGGGTTTGGCCTTGGATGTGGTGATGACTTTTTACATACAACACCAAAGCACAATCCATGAAAGAAATAATTGAAAATATGGGCTTCATTACAACTAGAAACTTCTGCTCTGCAAAAGACACTGTCAAAAAAATAAGACAAGTCATAAGCTGGAAGAAAATATTTAAAAAAGACTTATCTGATAAAGGATTGTTTTGTAAAATATACAAAGAATCCTTAAAACTCAACAATAAGAAATTTAACAACCTTGTTTTAAAATAGACAAAAGACCTGAACAGGTGCCTCATCAAAGAAAATTATAGAGATGGCAAATAAGCATATGAAAATATGTTCAACATCATATGTCTTTAGATAATTGAAAATTAAAGCAACAATGACATGCTAGTACACACCTAATACAACAGCCCAAATCTAAAACACTGACAACAACAAATACTGGCAAGAATACGGAGCAACATGAAGTCTCATTCATTACTGGTGGGAATGCAAAACGGTACTGTCACGTTTGAAAAGCATTTGGCAGTTTCTTAAAAAGCTAAACTCTTATTATATGATCCAGCATTCAAGCCCTTGGTATCTATCCAAAAACGCTGAAAACATATGTCCACAAAAAAACCTGCATATGAATGTTTGTGGCAGCTTTTTCCTAATTGCCAACATTTGGAATCAGCCAAGATGTCTTTCAGTAGGTGAACAAACAAACTGTGGATAAATAAATAGATAAGTACATCCAGACAACAAAATATTATTCAGGGCTAAAAGAAAATGAGCTACTAAGCCATGAAAATATATGAAGGAATATCAAATGCATATTACTAAATAAAATAAGTTAATCCAAAAAGACAATATACTGTACAATTCCAATTATATAACATTCTGGAAAAGGCAAAACTATGGAGACAGTAAAAAGGTCAATAGTTGTCAGGCATTGGTGATGGCAGGTATGGATGAATAGGCAGAATTCGAGGATTTTTAGAGCAGTACAATTATTCGGTATGATACTATAATTGTGGATACGTCATTAAATATTTGTCAAAACCCACGAAATGTACGAGAGTTATCCCTAATGTAAACTATGGATTTTGAGTGATAATGATGTGTCAGTATAGGTTCATTGATTGTAACAAATATTCCACTGTTGTATGGGATGTTGATAGTGAAGGAGGCGATGGATATTGGGGGCAGAGGGCATATGAGCAGTCTCTACAAATTCTGCTCAATTTTGCTATAAACCGAAAAGTATTTAATAATAAAATATATTGAAAAAAGTTTGGGGAACCAAGATAAAATACAAAAAATTTGATATAAAGTAAAAACAAAACTAAACTAAAGCACACACACACACACACACACACACACACACACAGAGAGAGAGAGAGAGAGGAGAGAAAGAGACATATTTAATATTGACCTTTACTCACCGTCAGAAATAAAGCACTTTAAATAGACCTGGGAAAGGAAGCCTGTGCTGCCAGAAAAACGGTTTTATGTATCATTCTGTTAACTTTGAAATATGCTCCTGGACCGCTTAGCCCAAGATATAAAATCTATAGGCTTGGGTTAGGCCTTCACTTGAGATTTGTTTATAGTTTTTCCATATGAGCTTCTGTCACTCTACTAAGATTCTGTCAGCCATAAATTTTCCACTTGGAAATTCATCTTGATTTTTGAACACGAAACCACTGCACGTTATGGGCAACTTGGGATTTCTTTTTCAATTTCCTCAAGACCGAGGAATATGTTGTACCACTTAGACTATAGTCATGTATTAGCAATCTACAGTTTCTGCCTTTGATGGCTGACAGCTCAGTGATGGAAAATAGTATTTTGAAAGCTGTGGGAATTCAATCATCAACTATTCTCTCATTGGCTCTCTTCCAAAGTATTGGACCTGATTAAAGGAAATGTTACTTTTGGAAGTATGCATTGCTATCAAGTAAAAGACACACACAGAGAGCCACAACCAACAACGAAACAGCATATAGTTATGACCGTTCCTCATTCGACCTCAGCCATCCCACAATTCTCTATTTTTTCAAATTTATTTTCTTTCATTGCCAAATGTGTGTGAGTGTGTGTGTGTGTGTGAGAGAGAGAGAGTGAGAGAGAGAGAAAGAGAGAGAGAGAGACAGAGAGAGTGTTCAGGAGTTTTTGTGCTGGGAATCATCAGGCCAAATAATAAAGTTCAGATATAATGAAGTCACTCACTATCCTTTTTTATAGTCAGAAGACACCAGAAATAGGTCAAGAGACATTTGCTTGCATAAAAAGATATGAGCCCAAATCTAGGAATGTCTATTGATACAAGAAATAACAGAGTTATTTTAGATATAAGAACACAAGAGTTCCAGAATCCTCAACTTAGATGTTTGGAAGTCAAAAATAATAACACCAACAATTCAAGGCTTATTTCCTCTCATTTGTATCTTGAGGAAACAGGGCAGAAGGTATGGAGGTAAAATGTGTTAAAACTGGGAGACTGCTTGACCTCAGATCTGTAGGCACATGAAGGCAGTTTTTGTTCTTTTTGTTTTTAAGGATATGAGAATAACTGGTGCTTACACACAGGAGACAAGAGTCAAACTCACATTTTAAAATCAGGAATATGTGAGAGCTCCCCAGCTGGTAAAAGATGGCTAAAATACAAGTGCAAATGATATTCCCCAGCTGATGTGATAGCTTATATTATATAAAGCTGTTTTCTGAGGAGACAACAGGAAGAAGGCTTAGCCCCATAACCTCACCAGCCAGAGCCTAGGCTCAGCTGAGCGATGGCTCCATGACTGGATTCACAATGTTTTCATTCTGTCAATGAGTTACCTGAGCTGACTCTATGAGACGAGGTGTTATTATAGCAACCTTGATGGCTCGCGTAAAGGTTGCTTCATAACCAACAGAAAGAGAAATATGAGTGTAAAGGTGGCATAATACAGAGAGAGAGAGAGAAAGAGGAGCAAAATCCCATTTAAGATGATCCTGCACATCAGAACTTAATAAAAAAGCGAGAAACAATCATATTCAAAAGGCAGCTGACAAAAATAACTTTCTAAAATAATTTTAAAGAAAAGAATATTAAATTTATTGAAGGAATATATGAAGGAATAGCATTAATAAAAATAATAAAGAATACTGATAAATAAGCAAACAAAATTTAAAAAAAAAGATTTATAAACAGAATGTATTAGAAGTCACTGAGACTGAAAAGCAGTACTGAGCAATTCACTCAAAATGTAACCAGAATACTTCAAAAGATAAGTTGTTCAAAGCTATAGAGAATTCAATAGCAGCCTCCAATATTTATTCACTAGGCATTCAGTAAGAAGAGACTAGAGAGAATGGAAGAGAAGTAATATTAGAAGTGAAAATGACTTAGAGTTTTCTAGAACATAAGAAAGACAATAGTCAACACATTAAAACAGGCATGTTTTACTGAGTGCCAAGTAGACAAGTCAAAATAGATTTATAACTATACACATTGTAGTAAAATCTACGGAACATTAAGGTTAAAGACAAAATCTGAAAAACTGCAAGTAAAAAGACAAATTACATATATATTGATGATGACAAATAGCAGACTTCTCATTAACAACAGTATAAGCAAGAAGAGAATAGATTAGTAGCTTCAGAATGTTGATTGAAAATAACCATCATTATAGCTTTTTTTTTTTTTTCTTTTTTATTATACTTTAGGGTTTTAGGGTACATGTGCACAATGTGACAATGTGCAGGTTTGTTACATATGTATCCATGTGCCATGTTGATTTCCTGCACCCATTAACTCGTCCTTTAGCATTAGGTGTATCTCCTAATGCTGTCCCTCCCCCCTCCCCCCACCCCACAACAGTCCCCGGAGTGTGATGTTCCCCTTCCTGTGTCCATGAGTTCTCATTGTTCAATTCCCACCTATGAGTGAGAACATGCGGTGTTTGGTTTTTTGTCCTTGCGATAGTTTACTGAGAATGATGTTTTCCAGTTTCATCCATGTCCCTACAAAGGACA